>NC_056522.1:18676532-18748242 GCF_019175285.1 Sceloporus undulatus
CAATATTTGAGTGTTAGAAGAAGTAGTATTTATAGATGCAAAAAAGCTCCAGTATATTCACTGAATTCAGCTGGGAGTTTCAGCATTCAGATGTAAATGTCAAGCTTCTCCAAATCTTAGACTTTTGGCATGAAGCACACAATTAGAAGTATGTGTAAAAGAATATTGCAGCACCTTTGAGACTAAATGGGAGAAAGAAGTTCATAGCATAAGCTTTTGTAAGTACTTGATCAGATGCCATCGGATCTGATGAAGTCGATTCAGAAGTTGTCTGCCTGGGCTAAAAGGCCCAGCTCCCCCACCCCACCCCCTGCTCCATGCTGTCTAGTTTAAATGACACAGGGTAAAACCTCTGGGACAGGATTGGGCCTGATCCTGCTTGCACATACATGAATTTGTTGGATCTGATCTGACCACAAGGTAAAGAGCCTGATAAAATACCCCTAGTTTTCCACAAAGTTTCTTTCTTTTATTTTTTTTAAAATTATTATTAGAACAAAAACAGCACCATATTATGAACACATAAAATCTCACATGTGTTGGTGATATGATGTTGTTTAAGTTTTAGTTTTCCACAGAGTTTCTAAGAAGCCTCCCAGTCATCATGTCTGATGTGGAAACAGACACCTGGCCACATGGGTGCAGCCAGGTGCCCTGTTTCCACATCACATTGGCTTCTCAGTCAGATGGATGGCCAGCAAGGTAAGGAGTGCTACACCAATCCGAGATCCGGGGTTGGCATGGGAATGGATGTGTGAACACCTGTCAATCCTCCTACCAACCCGAGGACTTGGTGAGCAGCAGGGCCCGGAAAGCATGTGCTCAGTCCATGCTTTCCTTGCCTGTCTGCTCATGAAAACTTACTCTACAAACTTTTTTCTCAAAGGTTCTACAATATCACTTTGTATACTGAGCCAGACTAACATGACTATATTTTTGGAATTGTACCACAATTAGAATTGCTGTGATTTTTGTCATAGAAATATGTGTTTATATGAGTATGATGCCACATATCCTTAGGACTAGTAACCACAGATTCCCTATGCTTGACTTCTGCTGAACGTTGACTAGATACACATTTGAGGACCTACAGATGTTTAGAGAGAGGACCTTTGTGGTTATATTTCTGCCAGAAATACAGTGCTTGCTGTTCACCATACTTTCTCATGGTAACCATGGGAATGGATTCCCTCCATTCTGTACATGGATATAGGTTGGGTGGTCAAAGTTCCAGCCATTTTATATAATGGGACTTGAGCAGCCATGAAGGTTGGTATCCACGATGGGTCCTGAAAGCAAACCCCAGTGGACACCAAGGACCCATGGTAAATAAACACTTTCCTGCTTAACCATTAAAACCTGATTAAACCAAAAGGTCTTTGCCTGCTGTTGGAAAAAAAGCAGGGAGGGGGACAGGCTGGGCTCCCATGGAAGGGAGTTCCAGAGGGTGGGAGCAGCCTCCGAGAATGTTGTGTCACATGTTCTCACAAATGTGATGGATGTGGGGCTGAGAGAAAGCTTTCTCCTGAAGATCTTGGAACTCTAGCAGGTTAATATGAGGAGATACGGTCTTAGGATACGGACCTAAGCCATATAGGGTTCCAACCAGCCAGGACTAGTTTCCCAGATGACTTTCTCATGTATTGCCCTCAGACTGTAGAATGGCCTGCTGCAAGAGATATGACAGCTGAAAATGCTTATGGCATTTACAAAAACAATTAAAGACACATCTCTTCCAGCAGGCATACCCAGTCAGTTTTAAATCATGACTTTTTAATTGTTATATTTTAAAGAACGAAATCATAAGAGTGTATTCTAATGGTATTTAACTGTTCGTTTTATGTTTGTTTTTTTAAATTGTGTTTTGCATTTTAACATAATGTAACCCACCACAAGCCTTGAGAGGTGGGAAGGAAATACAATTATTATTATTAGGTTATGACCAGCACTTTCAGTTGTGCCTGGAAATGAACCAATAGCTACTCCCCCCTTTTTTTCAGGCTATTTCTCCAGACCCCCTTGTAAAATCTCCTTGTCTACTGATGGTTAGAAAAGAGAAATGAAGTTTCAGTCCACTTATGCTGGCAATTCTCTTGGTCAAGGAGTCCCTCCACAACGTTTTATACACTTCTCTTGTGGGATAATTACAATATTATTTGAAGAACTGAAGAACAACGTGGGGAACTTTACCTCTCCTTTCTAACAATAAATTTCTCATGCTTTCTGCAGTCTTGGATTTATGTCCCCTTTTATTCTACTGCCGGTGTTTGAGGCTGACCTTTTTATTGCTATGTACTTTTGCAGTGGTGGTTGTGAAAAACATAGGCACTTACCCACACCACATTTCTATCATTTCAGTGCACCTACTTTTTTTAAAAAATGTTTTCTTTCTTAAATGTATTCTGCTTCTTTTCCTGCATTTATAATAAGCTACATAGGAACTCAGTAGAAGCCTGTAGGAGAGGTGCAGCTATGGGTGGATAGTATGATTATAGATCATCATCCAAATTGGATAGCTTTTATTTTTATTTCATTTAAAAAACAACAACAACACAAAAGCAGTTGATTTCAGAGGAAGAAACTTTGAATAAAGTACATGCATTTTGTAGTCACAAGGGTTTTTTGGTGGTTTGTTTTGTTTTGTTTTGTTTTGTTTTTGCAAATGTTCTTGTGTAGTTAATAATCCAGCAAATGGGGTGATAGCTGTGGTACAAGAGCAATTATGGGTTGGAGTGTTTATTTCACATTGTGGGTTGAATATGAATAGGAGAGTAAGTGGGTGATTGAAACTTTGAGACTTACTGTGTGAAAGACAGATTTTGGAATCCATGGGGGTTCCTGGAACAAAACCCCAGTGGATACCAAGGGGACATAGTATGTGTATTCCAAGCAGTTCACATGTTGATTAATTCAGCCAAGTGAAAGAGCTAGAATATTCTCAATTTAGATCTCAATTTTTAGAGGAGAAATGTGCAGGTGGTTTTCCTAAAGTATCTTATCAACCATGCAACTGACATCAAGGTAAAAATGAGGAAACCTTCCAAGAAATGTCATTGATTTCAGAAATTGTTTCCACTTGCTCACAAATTGCAAAATTGTGTTTATGTGAAAGAGGATGAGGCAAAATGGATCTTGATCAATTTTTAATGTTGTTTCAACCATGATTGAAAAAACATGGTCAAGTTGATTTTATTGTATGACATCCTGAAATGTTCAGATATAGGGAAGGATATAAATATCTACAAAATAAATAAATACAACTGACTATCAATTACACATAAAAATCAGTTGGTAGGGCATTCTTGAGAAATACTGCTAAAATGGTTATAGTTGTTTACCCTCTCCATCTCATCTAGGGTTGCCAGGTGAGGAACATCCCTGGCCCGAAGTTTATGGGCCAAAATCTAAGACTTAGGGATAGGGCCTAGTAATGTCACTAATCATTGTGAATTTAAGTATTTATTATATTTTGTTTATATGCCTCCGGAGTGGGTCCCAAGGTGGCTCACAGATAAAACTGGTTAAAAACTTAATAGATTAAAAAAAACCAATTAAATTCATTTCATTTAAACAGTATAAAATTACATTAAAAATGCAAAAGTTGAAATTAATACAGCACACCCCCCAATAAGAAGCCTTCTTGAGAGTAATTACATATTACAAGCCTGCTTGAACAAAAATGTCATTTCCTGCTGATGAAAAGAAGCAGGGGAAGGTCACCCTAGCCTCCTGTGGAAAGGTGTTCCAGAGGATGGGAGCAGCCTTCGGTAAGGCTGTCTATCATGTCTTCACCAAGCATGCCTGTGATGGTAGTATAACCAAGACAAAGCCTTCCCTTGAAGACCTTAAAGCTCTTACAGGTTCTTGGGAAGATATACTGTATGTTTTTTCAGATAGTCTGGACCCAATCCATATAGAGCTTTATAGGTCATGATCAGCATTTCCAGAGAATACAGTGTAGTTTTTATAGTCAGCCCTCTGTATCCATAGATTCATTATTCACAAATTCAAGAATCCATGGCTTGAAAATACTCCCAAAAAGTATACATTCAAAATAGCAAAGCTTGATTTTGCCATTTTATATAAGGGACACCATCTTACTGTGCCATTGTATTTAATGGGACTTGAGTATTCACAGACTTTGGTATCCACGGGTGCTGGAACCAAACCCCAGTGTTTAACAAGGGCCTACTGTATGATTTTTCATTCCATCCTAAAGAGGGACAATGTGCAGAAACCAAAAATAGTGTGTAGTCTGCAGGATAAACAGATTCCAAGTGTCCTATGTGTGGTGGTACTTGGGATTCTTCCCCCACTATTTTGTCTTTTCAAGTCAGATAGCTAACCCTGCATGGTATGTGATCCACTAATGCTTCTCCATATGAGATTGGAGCTGGGAGGGTCTCTTTCTTCTCCTTGGGCTGTACATTTTGCAAGCCTGCTCTGTCCATTTTTCTCAAGACTGATTTCAGTGCCGTGCCAGCCATTCGGAAGTGACTGTCAATGCTTCTTTGAGAAGGCAATTCCATGTAACTCTGCAAACTGGAGATGAGAGAAGGTTTTGCTATGGGAAAAAAAAAGATCAAGAGGTTGAGGAATAAAGAAATATTATTGGATTTTAAAATGAAGGTTTTTCCATCTGTTTCTGAACCTGGGGACATTTCCAAAGCTATGACACATTTATAGAATTAGGATGCAGCAGTAACTATTTTTCCCCTTCCCGCCCCTCACTGTACAACATTCTGCAATGTTGCTTCTTATTCATTTTAGTTTTATAAGAATCATTATTCTGAAATGAAGCATTTCACCTATCTTGTGTGGAAACAAAAATCAATAATTCTTTTAGTCAGTATTTTTAAATGAACCTGGCAAAGTACTTCATTAAGGTATAAATGCCCAGTTACAGATGCTTTTTCAATAATAATTAAAATAGATAATAGCATTTGGAGTGGATACTTGCCTTGAAGAAGGGACATTGCCATGGAAAGATATATCAGCTGTTGCCAGAAAGACCACTATAGTTTTGTCTTCGTGTTGTTTTTTTGTAATTAGAGCTGAAACAAATTTGTTCTTCCTTTTCAGTTTACTACCTACTCCTCTTTATCTTTAGCTCACCCATTTGGTAAATAGCTCTTGTGAAATAATCTCTCTCTTGGGATCTTTCCCATATACATGATATAGAGCAAAGTGTACCCTCCATAGGTTAATGTTGCAGCCTTTGACCCTCTTGACTCTTTAAGAGTATTCTTTGTGTCCCCCTCCCACCTAAAAAAAATGAATTGCCTCACCTGGATGTTTCCAGATTATATAATTCACCTTTTGAACACTTTGCAGCTCCTGTCCTTTTTAATAAACAACAACGGCAGTTTCAAAACCATAAGTGGTCTTCACACCACATCAAGTTTAGTTTTGTTGGTTTGTTTTGGTGTTAACATTTCTGACCATCTGTGTAGTTCCTCAGAAGATCCCAGAGACAGAAATTTGGAGCTCATATAGTCTGCAGTTGCCCACCCGGGTGTACAGCATAGCTTCTGTTTCTTTGTTTCTCACTTGGCATGTGTAGCCTATGGTCCGTGCAGAGGTATCACATATGAGTAGGCCATGACACAGGTTATGAATTTCTGGTTTTGATTTTGGCTTTTGGATATTGATCATGTGAAATGCACAATTTCCTTGGGTGGTGTCAGAAGCAGGATAGGAGCACCAGGAGAGATGGGAGGAGAGCAACACACACCCCTTGTTCTCCCCACTGTGTTTCTGGATTGAACCCATGAACCATTTATCTCATACCCTCCACAATTTCATGAATAAAAAACCGAACATGTGTGGCCAAGCAACATCAGACTTGGTCAAGATGGCAAAATTTATTAACGGGGAAGAAAGCACAAGCTAGGAGAGGCTGCAGCATGTTGATTTTGCCTGAGTGTATTCCTCCTCCTGTCCTTTACTCCCTGCTATGTTAATTAAATATCTTTGAACTCAGTTTGTAGTATTTGAACTAAGCTGGAGACAAAAGGAGGAAGTGGGAGAAGGGGAGAGAAATTGGGACATTTTTAGAGCAGCTCAAAATGTGGGAGATCAGGATGCTTGGAGGATATGTATCATTGGATTTCACAATGTTAGGATACATTTTGCCTTTTGATGAATTACAGATGTGTTACAGATTTATAAAACCCACAACATTGTTATATCACATATCGTAAGTAAGATGCTAAGATTAAGAGAAAGTTCTGCCTCAAATTTCCCAGTATTGTCAAGCTTGAAAGAAAATGAATATCCTCTGATAAGGTCAAAGGATTTTGGATCGCTCATTTCTTTCATCCTGTTGTTACTGTTTCTTCGTTTATTTAAATGGTTGTATAATGAGATCTCAGGGTGGCATAAAATTAAAAAAAAACATTTTCAATTAAATATGATAAAATGATTTAAATAAAATAAAAGTATAATAAACAGATCACAAAGTTTAAACAAGACTATGCCCTAAAAGCTGTGATAGCTGTGGTACAAGAGCAATTATGGGTAACCAACCAAGCCTTCAAAGGGAGGGCATTCCATAAACAGGGTGCCACATCAGAGAAGGTCCTCTCATGTCCCCATGTGTTGTATTACACCCATAATGGCACGTTGAGCAGGGCCCTTCCATCAGAATTGTGTTTTCTTCAGGTATATATAGGAAGAGGTGCTCTATCAATTACTTTGATAGTTACTTCTGGTGAGTAGAATACATAGTTTCCTAGGGCAACATGATTATGAATGAGCCGATGTATGGCTGAAGCACATGGATGTTTCTAAAGCTGTTGGCTAAAGTAAAGAAGGAGTTATGCAGGCTACTTTTGAGTTTAAAATTAAACATGAAAAGTGAAAATTGGGTTGCCTTTTGTATGTGGAAAAACTGAACAGAATTTATCTTTTCAGAATTTCCTTTGCATCAGGAATAACTTGTTTTCTTTATTCCGCAATTTATGCAGGAGAGGGAGTATTAAGTGGTAGCTTTGTGCTGTTTCTTTTCTTGCAAGAGAAAATGTCAGTTTTTTCACCAACCCCCCTGTTACTCTCTGTAACATATCTTCTCCTGTTCCAGAGAAATTCCAGTCTGCAAAAGCAATATTTTCAGAAGGTGTAGGAAGGTGTGGGAGGGAGGGATGAAAACTGGGTATCCTGCCTTGTACAAAAGAAAATGCTTAAAAATAGAGAGTCTCTGGCCTGTAGACCAAATCTGCCCCACCAGTGGTCAAGAAATTCCTGCTATCTTTGATCAGAGATTGAAGATAAAAGTGGATACAGAAGTGGTGTTTCCCCTCAGCTTGCGAGGAGATTTCCACTGTTATCTCCAATCTCTAATCAGAGATGGCTGGGATTCCTTGTCCAGCTCACAACCAGTGCTTGCCAGTAGCAACCCAGGCTTTAGTTGGTTCTTGCAAGTATCTTATGATAAATTCACAGTGGGATAAAACCTAATCTAGCATCAGTTGGCAGTTAAGAACAGATCTATACACTTGGTAATCCAACAGGCCAAATGAAGATAAATGATTTGATGCCATGAATAAAATTCCAAAGTGTTTTTTGGAAATCAGCTGTAAATTGCAGGTGGACTGAATGAGGCTGTGTGGGAATTACTCAAAACTTTGAAAGAGGATGGTTGCTGCCACATACAGGGATAGGGTGCCATATCTGTTCCTTTTCCTGCCATTTGAGATTGGATACAGGATTGGTTCTTTTTTCTTTCCTTTTTTGGTGAGAACTTTCAGAAATTCTCATATTTCCTGATATCGCCAAATGGAAGGCGTTGAGATTCAACTTGGAAACTGAATTTCAGAGAAAGCAAATCTAACAGATACACTCATCCAGACTCAAGGCTTATCATGTTTAGCTATTTAAATTCTGGGTTTGAATACTTGTGTATCCAACCAGGTTTAAATTAGCATTGCCACTTTTCCCCCCTAATTGCGATCATCTTTTAGTGATTCATAGGAAGCATGTGCAACATGCATCTTTCCATAACCGGAGTAGTCATACTTAATGAAATTGACCAGAGTTGAATAGTTGAGAATTTTGTTTGTTTATGAGTCTTTAAATTTGTACATTACTTCATAATTTCAATTGACCAAATCTGAGGGTGTCATTTTTAATTAATCTCGCTTTGCATAAGACTTCACACTGTTCCTGGAGAAGTTTTGGAAGAGCTCTGAATTAATTGTTTTTCTTTTTCTTTCTAGCACCAAGGAAAAATTGGAGTTAAATTTAATGTTGGGACAGATGATATTGCTATTGAAGAGGTCAACGCAATCATTAATGATGGGAAATACCACGTAGTACGTTTTACAAGAAGTGGTGGTAATGCCACCTTACAGGTGGACAACTGGCCAGTTATAGAACGCTATCCAGCAGGTAAGGATGTCAATGCAAGCTGTGGGAGTGATGGGGGTGGGGGAAGAAATGAACAAGGATGTGATAGTTTTGTTTGTGCAGGTACTCAGGATCTCAGCTTCTTCAAAACACCTTAAGTGTATTTTTCTGTCATTAAAAAACCCCTCAAATGTTCTGTAAGCTGCGATAACAATAGCTATGTGAAGTAAAAAAGCAGAAGCTATATTTTATTAAGTTTGCCAATGAATGAAACTGAAGGCATGTAGAAGTCAAAGCTCCAAAAACATGCTTTTTAAATAAATAAATGGGGAAACATGTAAAGTTTACTGTTGTTGTTAGAGACAGAAAAAAAAAGGCTTTGACAAAAGTAGCACTACATCAAAGTACAAATAAAATAATATAGAACTGGATATTTGAAACAGTTTTACTACAGAAAACAGTGTCTATGCTTGTTTTATAACCAATTTTCTGTAGTTTACTCAGATTGGGAAAATGTATTAAAACAGACAAAGAAGTCAAGAAACACTCCTGGAAATAAAATGGGATTGATTGTAAAGCATCCAATTAAAACACAATTGCTGTGGTCTACTACTCACTTACAAGTTTTCTCATCAAAAACAGATCAACTTACCAATTGTCCTCGAACAAATAAAATTTATGTTGACATTTGATCAATGGTCCTTTAATTTCAGCAAACCATAGATTTACACCATGTATAGTCAGTTGGCCTAGCTATGGCAAATAACTTTGTTATTTTGTAGAAGCATACTGTGGTCAATGTAGGCCATCAAATATTGTGAAAATGGCTTTGCATTATTCTCAGAGGTCTGCATTATGCCAAAGTCTAAAACGTCTTGTGTGTAATCACATTCTATAATACACCAAGCGTTTTCTAGGGTTAATACCTCCACGGGTATGTGAAGCACAAGAGTACCACAGTGTTCCTATTGTTAATAGTAATTTATTGCTTTTATTTCCACTTGTTATTTGCTGATAATACGTTTTCCTTCCTCCCCTTTCTTTCCTTCTACTTATTTTGTTAAATAAACAAAATACACACATACTATTGTGGCAATAACATTGAACCTGTAGTAAAAAATCAGAAACACTGTCGTTTATGTAACTGCAGCCTTTTGAGTAGTAACACCCTGGTTATAGCAGTTTTCCCAGACAGGTTCAACTGCTTCTATCTTTGTGCTGCATTGGTTTAAGATGAAGAGCTTTTTATTCACCCAGGCCTATTAAATAGCATATATTTTATTACTGTATTTAGGCCTCTCATCTTGAAATCTGTATTTTAATTCTGTCTTAAACAGTTGCTCTTTTTTTTTATATATTTGAATGTCTTTGTTTTGCAAAGCATCCAGGAAATTTGTGACAGTTACATTGGGCAGCTATATAAAAGAAGGAAGTAGATACTCTTTGCTTTAGTTTGCTTTTTAACCAAAATGTATATCAAAAACTTATCAATAATTGAACCAATGTATGGGATTACCAACACTTGTTTCCAAACATTATCTTCTAGAAATATTACCCTCCACTAACACTGAAATACGCATGCTGAGACACATATGAAATGCGTGATTTATCAATAGGAACATGGTGAAGCAATACATTGATTGAATAGTTCTATTTTTGTTGGGGCTGATAATTGGTTATAGCTCTCAGGAGGCCCAGGAGGAACTGTGAGCCCTTTAAGCATAGTGTAGGGTATTGAATATGTTTAGCTTAGAGAAGGTTGAGAGTTTATAGGATAGCCATTGCGAAGAACATGGAACAAGCTTCTTTTCTGATGCTCCAGATGATAAGACCCAAACCATTTATTCAAATTAAGGATGCACTTATTTCAATTATTTCTTGTCACAGGAGAGAAGGAATAATGTAATTAGTGTTCTCCCTAATGTAGGAATATCTTTGAAATTGTGTGCAGTTTTTGAGGACAATTCCTGTCTCCTTCCCAACATGGCTGTGTAGAGTCCAGGGACAAGGTAAGATTGAGGAAAGGCTGAGGAACGCTACAGGCTGTGTTCTGATAGGAGGTGCACAATGATGATATCGTCCTGTGGAACCTCCCCAGGACAACCAGGGAATGCTGACAATCTCATCTGCTTGCTATCAGAATATAGCTGACAATGATTCTCAGTTTGCCTTTTCCAGCATAGCCATATCACCACAGAGGTACTGGTCAAGTGAGGATTTAATATTTCAAGCATGGAAGTAGAATTCCACATGCAGTGCCATTGTGCATTGATGTCCATTGTGCTCTGTTGCACACTATACATGATTTTCCATTGTGCATGTATACACACATTTGGTTGCACATGCAACAGCCTTGCACAACTGCCACATAACTCCATGAGCATAAAGTTACGCTCCGTTTCCTCAGTGTAGAATCTTACACACTTTTTGAACACACACACACAAAACAGTATATCTTCTACAACCATTCTGTGTTTCTGTACACACAGAGAAATATGCAAACTAATGAATTGTTCCAAAATGCAAAACAAAACAAAATACCTTGCAGTAGTTGACCATTATTCCCCAACGAGAAGGTCCAGTTGACTTTTCTCAATAATAAGAAAATGTGTGAGTATTCCTTATATCCTAGTACACAGCTTGTGATTCTCTGATGTTTTGAATATAAAAATGGGGATGGAGGCTATGTAAAGGTCCCATTGGGATGCAGGCTATGTAAAGGTTCCATTGTCTTCAAGGAATTGGTTGAGATCATTTGTGACTTAAAGTCTCTGCGCTGAAGCACTCTTAGGCTAAGAGATGCTCTTCCCAAAAGATAGTTTGAATAATAGAAACCTTTGTGGTGGAGTCATCCTTTCTGGCAACGTAGAGAATGTTCACAGATCTCCTCATCTTCTCATGAGTTTAAAAAGTACTGTCAACCACAGTCATTGCTGTTGTTGTCGAAGGCTTTCATGGCCAGCATCCATAGATTTTTGTGGGTTTTTTGGGCTATGTGGCCATGTTCTAGAAGAGTTTCTTCCTGGCATTTTGCCAGCATCTGTGGCTAGCATCTTCAGAGATGCTGGCAAAACATCAGGAAGAAACTCTTCTAGAACAAGGCCACATAGCCTGAAAAACCCACAAAAATCTATTGCTGATGTTGTTTTTTTGGGAGGACCAGCAAAAAAAAAAAAAAAAAAAAAAGGAAAGTATTTTTAGCCAAAAAGACTTCATGAAATGTGTGGGGAAAAGCCCCAGATTTTGAAAAGAATCATCTAAAGGGGCACAAAGGATTTAAAAATCTTGCTTGCTTAGGAGGAAAACTTTGGTATTTCATTAATTCACAGAATCATAGAGCTAGAAGGAACCATAACAGCCACCTAGTCCCTTAGCCTACCATGCATGCATGCTCAAATAAAGCACTCCTAAGAGATGGCCATCCATCCTGTATTTAAAGACTTCCAAAGAAAAAGAGTCTACCACCTTCTGAGACAGTCTGTTCCATTGGTGAATAACTCTTCCCATCAGCTATGCTTGTGTTCCTGCATGTAAGAGTGAAATAAACAAAGATTTACTTCCCTAGTTTATTCCCCTGAAACAGTTGCAGAACCAATGGTGATGGCTGCAGATGCTGTGATGTTTCAATTCTTGTGCAAAAAAGAAAATGGAGTGAAGAAGAGAATATCTGGAAACTCTTCATAAAATATTAACATGGTGCTTGTAGCCTTTCTGTTGATGTTTAAAAATTCCCACTACAACTAACAATTGGGCTTAATTAAAGCTGTGGTTTCAGCCATAACTCAGAATCCTCCAGTGTGTATTATTGTTGGATTCAAACCAATCCTTCTTGGTTTTAATTTTCTTTGAATTTTTATCAGCATCATCATGATGCTTTTTTGTGGCAGAACTGCAAAAGCAGCTGGTTCTTACATGTCCGCCCAATAATCATTTCCCCCCGTTTTCATACATGCTTTTGAAAAAAAAAACAAAACTATTTTGTCCTTGCTTGAAGATGAGAAGATTTCTCATCTCCTGTCTCTCAAAATGCATATTCTTGCTCTCAGGGATGGAGAAACTTTTGATTTTCTAGATGTTTTGTACAGTGACTCCTACAATCCCTGATTACTGACTGGCTGTATTGACTGTAGCTTCCAAACCACCTAGAAGGCTGAAGTTCCCCCAATCCAGTTCAGTGTATGACCCTATATTAGCAATTGCTTCTTTGCAGTGTGTGTTTTTGTATGTATGCATTTGCCTTCCTACTTAAATAGCAGAGGGAGTCAGTGTGTCCCCCAAATCTTTAAATCTTGTGGATGGCAGCTTTCAACAGGAGTAGGTATCCAGTTTGGAGCTGATTCTGGATCCCAACAGTGTCATTTGAGAGCCAGGTCATCTCAGTGGTGAGTCTTGGATTACCAAATATCTGTGGCTGTACTTGGATTGGGATAACTTGGCCACAGTGATCCAGACATTGGTAACCTTGAGAACAGATTATTCCTATGGGGAGCTACCTTTACCACTGGTCTACAAGATATGGTTGATATTGGAATAGGCTGTTTACAGCACAAATAATAGTGGTACTAAAAATCTGCATTGGTGGTTAATATACTACCAAGCCAGACACAAGGCCTTGATGTTAGTACATAAACTCTTAAACTATATGGAGCTAGCCTTCTTTGGGAATCTGGTGTAGTATCCTGATGCATCCCATGTATGTTCATCTGATAATTTGGTTTAACAGTGGAAGTTTCACCACAATGTTGTAGAAGGCAGGCAGGGCATGGAATCAGTAGATTTATGGAACTCCCTTGTTCTTGTGTGCTTTCAAGTCATTTCTGATAGTGACCCTAAGACAAGGCTAAGGTTTTTTTTTTCAGACGGGGTTTGCCTTTGCCTTCCTATAAGGCTGAGAGTGTGTTCCTTGCCCAGGGGGGTTTCCAGTGATCAAACAAGGATTGAATCTTGGCCTACAGATTGTAGTCCAAACCACTACAACATTCTGGTTCTCTGGTACAACCTACCAATTAATATTTATTTATTTATTTATTTAGGTATTTATATCCCTCCCTTCAGCCCTAATGGCTCTCTGGGCGGCTTACATTTATTATTTTTTAACCAGACAGTTCCCTGCCCTCAGGCTTACAATCTAAAAGACACGACACCAAAGGAGAAGGGAATGGTGAGGGGGGGGAGGGGATCAGGTCCAGCATTCTTCTCTCCCTCTGAGGCCTGGACCAAGGCAGATGGACCGGAGGAAGGACTCTGCTTCTTCCAGGCAGGCCTGTTGGACCTAGCCTGCCTCTCTCCCCTTAAAGATGGTGGCTGAAGGGAGGGCTAGTCTTCTTCTAGGCAAGGCAGTTGAACCTAGCCTGCCTCTCTCTCTCTCCTTCAAGATGGTGGCTGAATATGAAGCAGGAACCATCACTGTGGATTTTCTGTCACATGCTCACTACATTTAATTCCTTGAAAGGTTTCCCTGATCTGTTAGCCAAGCCATCTGAGCTTTCCCGTGTCTGTAAGATTCATGTAAGGGCTCTGATGTAACACATTGCATATCAAATCTCTATTGCTCTTCACTTGGCTGTTTCATTTAGCCTGAGTGATGTATACAATGAATTAAATGAAAAATAACCAGATCCTCAGAAAGTCTGGGCAGTGCTCATGTTCACTAGACTAAAACCCAGGAGTTGACTTTCTGCTACCAGTCACCACTAGTGAAAATGGGAGGATCCTGTATCATGTTGCACTACCTTCTGACCCCATTTTGCCTTGTCCATTAGCTCCTTACCTGTTATCATTCATCGCCTACTGCTATCCATATTTTTTCCATTCCCTATGTAGCCCCAGCTGTTAACACCCCTTACTCCTAATCCATCTTGCTGCTCACACAGAAGAGAGTGCAGTTATGCTCCTGTCAGGAGACTAGAGCTGTTGGACACCCAGGATGCTACATCAGGACAAGAAGTATGATAGTATGATAATCTCTGTCTCTAGGATTATCCCTAGCTGGATGCGGAAAATTATTACTTACTCCCTTTGGGTGAAAATATCTTTTTGAAGCCTGCTTACAAAAGGCAAAAGCTGCCCTGTGGATTCTTGGAGGTTCAGTGTCCATAGTTAATGCTATTCCTTCTTATTTTCTAAAACTGATGCCTTTTAAAATCAGAGAAAGATATCAGGCAGCTTTTCTATTTATAGAGAGCTCTTTCAGCTCCAATGGGATTTTTCAATTCCAATGCATCTGAATATCCTATAGGCACCAGATCCTGTCTGATCTTGGAAATTGAGCATGGTCACTCCTGGTTAATAATTGCATGGGAGACCACCAATAAACACCAGGTGTTATAGACTGTATTTCAGAGGAAGAAACTGGCAAAACCACCTTTGGGTATTCCTTGCCTAAGAAAACCTAATGTAATTCATGGGGTCACCATAAGTCAACAGGTGCCTTGAAGGCACATATACCGTATTTTCCTGCATACAAGACAACTTTTTAGCCCAGGAAAATCTTCCCCAAAGTGGGGGGTCGTCTTGTGTGCAGGAAAAAAAAAAAAGCCAAGCCTGCTGGTGGGTCCTAAAGAGAGCCTGCAGCGGCAAGCCTTCTCCTGAAGGCAAAGGAGCCCCACGGTGCGTCCCTTCCCTTCCCTTCCTCCCCTTTCTTCTTTCATCTCCTTCTTTCCTTCCTTCGCCCTTTCCTTTCCTTCCTACCTTTCCTTTCCTCCCTTCTTCCTTCCCTTCCCAGGTTTCTCTCTCTTTCTCCACCACTTCCTTCCCTTTCTTTTCCCTTCCTTCCTTCTCTCCCTCCCTCCTTCCCTTTTTCTTCCTTTTCTTCTCTTCCTTCCTTCCTTGCTCCCTCCCCTCCCTTCCCATCCTGTCCTCCTTTTCCCGGGCGGTGGCATTCCTCTCTGGGGAGGGACAGCAGGAGGTCTTTCTACCTTCCCTCCTGTGGCTCAGTCCTTCCCAAGAGAAGGAGCAGAGGGTTTCCCACGCTCTGCCTCTGCCTCTGCCTCTCCTTCTCCTCTTCCCTTCCTTTGCGTAGGATGGAGCCTTGTTGGGGGAAAGAAAGAGCTCCGGAGTCAGTTGGGAAGCAAGGACCCACTTTTTGTTGCCAGGCAAAAACACACTGCAGCAATAATCCAATCTGAGACTGCTTTAACTGCTCTGGCTCATTGCTAGGGAATTCTGGGAAATGTAGTTTTGTGAGAGATTGAGCCCTCTCTGTCAGAGAGCTCTGGTGCCACAATAAACTCCAGTTCCCAGGATTCCCTAGCACTGGGCCAGGGCAGTTAAAGTCCTCTCAAACTGGACTATTGCTGCCATGTGTTTTGGACCTTTGTTTCTTTTCTTTGGCTAACTGGAGAGAAAAAGAAAAACAACTCTTGGTGCGCAGAGAAACCAGCCAGGCTGCTCCTTAGGAGTCTGGCTGGAGGCTTTCTTTCTTTCTCTTTCTTTCTCAGATGCCTCTCATGCTGTATCTACACCGCAGAAGTAGAATGTTTCATCCACACAGAAGCATAGGATTTGTAGCTTTTATAACGCCTATATAATTTATAAAACTACAAATCCTAGGATTCCAATAGGAGCCACTTGAACTGCCACAGCTCCATCCATACTGGGATTTGTAGTTTGGAGCAGCAGCGCCCCCCCCCCCCCCATTCTTTGGGCAGAGAAGGCAAAAGACCTTATAAAACTACAAATACTAGGGTTCCAATAGGATGGAGCAGCGGCTCTTAAAGTGGCGTCAAACTGCATTAATTCTACATTGCAGATGCACCAAGAGGAAGGGCGGGAGGAATTGTCGAGGCGGGTGAAATAATGTTGTGTATGCTGTTATTTCAAAAGTGGAACACACTCCTTCCTCGGAGTGTACTGGAGTCTCCTTCTTTGGAGGTCTTTAAGCAGAGGCTGGATGGCCATCTGTCAGGGATGCTTTGATTGTGATTTCCTGCATGGCAGAAGAAGGGGGTTGGACTGGATGGCCCTTGGGGTCTCTTCAAACTCTAGGGACATTATCAGAAGGCCAAGCCAGCTGGTTGAGTCCTAAAGAGAGCTTGCAGCTCCCCTGACTCGGGAAAAGGCAGCCAGCTAGCTGGGGCCTTCTTCTTTCTCCTCCTCTTCACCTTCTTCTTTTTCTTCCCCTCTTCCTCTTCTTCTTTCTCCTCCTCCTCCTCTTCTTTTTCTCCTCCTCTACTTTTTCTTCCCCTCTTACTCTTATTCTTTCTCCACCTCCTCCTCTTCTTCCCCTCTTCCTCTTCTTCTTTCCCTCTTCCTCCTCTTTTTAATCCTCTTTTTCCTATTCTTCTTCTTCTTTCTCCTCCTTTTCTTCTTTCTCCTTCTCCTTTTTTCTCCTCCCCCTCTTTCTCCTCTGCCGCTGCTGCTACTGTTATTGTTTGCCTTCAGCTCCTTTCTGACTTATCGTGGAAGAGAGGGGTGGTCTTATACAGTGAGTATATCCCAAACACTCTATTTTAAGTTGTAAAGTTTGGGGTCGTCTTATACGCCTGGTCATCTTATATGCCGGAATATACGGTACTTTTAACCTCTAGACTAGAGCATGTTAAAAGCTTTTATTTCACTCTCAGAAATAGGGTCAGCATGATACAATGGGTTGAGCGTTGGACTAGGATACTAGGAAACCAAGGTTCAAATCCTGGCTCGGCCATAGAAAGCCATTGGGTGACCTTGGCCAAGTCACACTGTCTTAGTAGACTATCACAAACTCTGTGGTGCTTGATGGTTTCACATAGTCAGGCAATCATGCAATTAAAATTAATAGTGCAGTGATGTTTCACACACATCCATAAATGAATTGTTAGTATATCACTATTGATCATTTCGCACATGTGCCATTTTGGCGCAGCTGCGTATTTCCACAAATCTTGTTCCTGCTGCACAGAATAAAGACAGAAAAATAAAATGTATTACTTCAGCACATAGTTTTTATCTAGTGTTAACTAAATTGTGTCCTATAGCTTGAGAAAAGACTGAAATCCAGTGCAAAAACCGATCCTGGCAATGAGAACGGATTGTGAGCACCGCAGTGCATTCTGGGTATCCCTAGTTGCTCATACCAGTAATGAAGCATGATTAACTTTGACACTATTGCAGTCACGCTTCATTCCTGCTATCGTGAATGAATTCATGGGAGTTCCTTGTGAATGATTGTTGCCAGAGCATTGCAGATTATTCATGGGAGAACTCCTGAATGTGCATGGCATCATGTGAAAATCTTCCTTGCAGTTGCATGATTTAGCCAGGATTATGCCTTTAACTTCCCTCTTTCCCCCTCATGTGATAGTGTCCTTAGCCTCAGACAATTCCCTCTGAAGAAACTTGCCAAGAAAACCCCATGATAGGTTTGCTTTAGTCGGATTGCCTTAAGTCGGAAATTACTTGAAGGCACACAGTAACAACAAGAACAGAGAAAAAATCTAAAAGAGTCTTGCTAGTCCAAGCAACTAGGAACATAATCTCTTTCTGGGTATCTGCTCCTTCCCCTCGCTTCCCTTTACACTCATTCCCCCTCCCTCTATTTAACAGAAGCCAGGTTTCACACAGAATCCACCAATATCTACTGGCCCTCTATAGAGATATAATTGTTTGACACAGCTTCCAGTCAGACTGAGATTATCCAGCATGCTGTTATCTGATGCAATCTCTTTGACCAAATTTTGCCTACCCATACATTCCTGCAATATGATTAATTTTCATTGGGATGCCCATAGTGCGTTTTGGCTCAATTCGTATCTCTCTGTTCAGAAAACTCACTTGTTACCATGGTATCTGTGTTTTAACTTATCTCCCCTACCTGCTTCTGAGTTTAATTAAGAATAAGCAAGATCAGCAGATTAATTAAGAAGTCTCTTCATTTGAACCGTACAGCTGATCCCTTCTTCATTGAGTCTGAAGAAATTAGATGTTTATCATCCACCCTTCCTGTGGTACCATACCTGATTAATTATCTGCTGAGGCAAGCAAGGAAGATGCCTCCACCCCTTTACCAGTTTTGAAACCTTTTGTTCCAGGTAGATTTTTCATCATTTAGAAGAATGCCTCCTGTACCACACCATATATCTTTGTGACTAAACATGAAGTTCTGTAAAAGAGGCTTTTTTTCTGCTGAACAGAGTGGCTGCAGCTGAGAATCTTCTTACCACAGGGCTCTTCAGGAGCATTGTAAGATTGTTCAGCTAAACATACAGTACTTACACATCCCATACAAATGTTTACATTCAGTGCTGGAGGATTTATGATCGGGTGGGGACACTGTGGCTGCTGTATATGGATCCCCAGGGGCTTCTTTCACTCTCAGACCCCCAAGTATCCCCCAGCCCACCCACCATCACCCAAAAATAGGAGAAGCACAAGAGATCGGTTCCAGGATCCCCTATGGCTACCAAAATCTATGGATGCTCAAATCCTATTAAGTACAATGACATAGGAGTTTATCACATGGAGACAATTGGAAGTATAAACAGTGATTAACCCGTGATAATCCCACAATTGTGCTAATGGTTTTCACACAACGTTATGTTCAAGGCACTATTAATTTGTGAAAAAACCATGATATTCCCACAATTGCGCTAATGGTTTTCACACAGTGTCGAGTGATTAAAGTGCCATTATCCCATGAATAACCAGGCAAGAAACAGCAACAAATCATTCACGGGATTTTCCAGTAAATGACTTTTTGCTGTTTATTGCCTGTTTATTCCCTAGTTATTCTTGGGAAAATGGCTCTTGTGTTTATCTCATTTTAATCATGGTTTAATGTCAGTTGTGTGATTTTCACAGGTTAATCACTGTTTAAACTCCACATTTCCCCCCATGTGATAAACTTCATATTAAAATGGTGTCCCTTTTGTAAAATGGAAAAATCAAGGTCTGCTTTTTGGAGTGTCTTATTTTTTAAATATTTCAAGCTATTGATTGCATGGATAAAAAAACTGTGAACATGGAGCACCAATTGTAACCACAAAGAAATCTCTTCCCTACTGGAACACCACCAACTCCCATTTAAAAAGAAAGGAAAAGAACTGTAATCTCTATAAACAGTCAAGAAATGGAAATGGTTTTATTTTTTTGTTCAGCTTTGAAATTGTTCAGCCCACTATGGTAAATTGGCCCCTAAACACTGCGGTTGCCCACCTTGACCTATAAGGTAGTTAGGGGCAGAATAAGCTCTTTCACAGAACATTCATTCTCATATTGCCACTGTATATATTGCAGGCAAAGGTCATGCACCCAATCCAGACTGAACCAAGTGACAGTTGGGTTTATGAAGGCAGAGTAGTATAGCATTCAGATGACATCCCTTCTAAGTATGTCATTTGCTCCAACATGGAACTGTAAAAATACCTGAGGCCAGTCCTACAATGGGGTTCTGTAACTGTGCACATTGATGTGCAATGCACAGCCAGGTACAGTGTCTATATGCATGTATTCATGGGGGTCGTGCACTAGACCTATTTAACCTGCATCTTTTTGACACAGATTTTTTCCACTTCTTTTTCAATAAAGCAAATCTGTGCATGTGTGAACCGCATGCGGATTGGAATTGATTCAAATTTCCCCTTCAGCCGGCTGGAACTGAATCATTTTCAATCAGTTCATTTGTGAATGGGAACAACAAGTGGATTATTTTGGAGGGGGGAAATGTGATCGAAGCCTTTAAGAGGGCATAAATGTAGTGACGAAAAATGTAATCAGGGTACATGTAGTGGGACCCATGCTCTGCTGTCGAATCGATCCATCGATTTGGGTTGCACACTGATTTATCTGTAAATGGGAATGGGGACTACAAGGTCTTAGCATAGGCTTGCTGCACTAGTTTTGTGGATTGTGAGGATTTGGGGATGGATATACTGGTCCAACGCTACAGTTAGGTTAGGAGTCACCAATATTGGCCCAAGCTCAAGGTTTGGGAGTCTCTAGCCTTTTAGGCTTGGTGGTATCTAGCATTTTGAGCTTGGGCTTGGGGATCTGCAGTTCCCCACTAGTGCTCTGGACCATTGGATCCTTACCCTCTAATTCTGTGTTTAAGTTACTGCTAGTTTCAGGAGTCATGACAGGGTCTGGCCAGGAGCACCATGTCCACCAACAACAAACAATGCAAATAGTTCAGTCCCATTTACGAGGCCTTAAAAACTTGATGGAATAGCCTTCAGCTCAACTGCACAGCCAGATATTGTACTGGAGTTGTAGAAAACCATTTTGACTGAGCTTAACATGAATAACTAGATGTTGTTCACATTGTGAATAGGCTTCTCACCATGTCTTGCTAGTTCACCTTCTATTTGAAAGGGGGAAAAAATATCAAAGTTAGCCACCATGGTGGCTGCCATATTGCAGAATGAATGTAGTTTGACACTACTTTATCTGTCATGGTTTCATCTCATGGAATCCCGGGATTTGTAGTTTGTTGTGGCACCAGAGCCTTTGACCAAGAACTTTGATCAAGAAGGCTTGATATCTAACAAAACTACAAATCCCAGAATGTCATAGCATTGAGCCATGGCAATTAAAGCAGCATCAAACTGCATTAATTCTACAGTGTTGATGCAGTCCACATTCAAAGCTTTATAAAATCACTATATCCTTCAGATTTCTCTGACTGCAATCTTCTTTTCTTACTGAGAAATGACAGATATACTTATCCATGATTTTAATAAAGTTTCTCAAGTCGTTGTTGGCTTTTTTGTGTAAATGACAACTTAAAGAATTTTTCTCCTATCAGTAAATCTTAAATTATGCTTCTATAAGTCAGTAGACAGACTTTCCCTTTCTGTATAGGTAGGCTTCCCCCTCCTTTATCTCACATCTTTCCCTTTTCATCATGGAGGCACTGATAAAAAGTGAAGGCTTATTGTTTCTCAGATGCAACAGATTTTGTAATTAAATACCATTTTTTAAAAAATAAAATGTGCAGTGTGCTCACCATTACTTTACTGTTGACAGTTTCTACATCCTTTAGTAAAATGACATAATGCTTCTTGTTTGTAAGTGGTAAGAAAATGTCAAATGAACATCTGCGAGCTGGGATCTGTTATAAAACATTTGGAAATTCAGACTCCTTTTAAAAGATTCATAATGAGGGTGGGCAAAGACAAGTACAGAAGAATGGCATTATCAGAATTTCAAATATTTCTGGGTTATTTCTAAAATGGAGAGAGCAGAGGAAACATACAGAATAGTCTTTCTGGAGGTGTAATATTTATAACACAGGTGGGATACAGGTCACCTCGTTGACTTTCTCCCCATTATAAGGTGTTTTTTAATGAGAGATCCCTCATAAAAAAAAATGGAATGAATGAGAATGAGTATAATTTCTGAGAACGGTGCATATGCTGTAATATTTCACAGATGAAAACGAACATGTGTAGCCATGCAGCATCAGAGTGTGGTCAGGATGGCAAACGTTATCAGTGAGGAAGAACACACATGTTGGCAGATACTCCATCAGTTCCTTTTGCCTGATCCTACTGGGAAGAAAAAGATCCCACCTTCTTCTGGATGAGGGAAAACAAACTCAAGTTGAATCCAGAGAAAACAGAGGTACTTGTGATAGGTACCCCAAGCCCAGACAGAGATATTTGCCACCCTATCCTGGACGGGGTTACACTTCTCCTAAAGGATAAAGTTCACAGTTTGGGGGTACTCCTGGACTCATCTCTACAATTATCATCTCACGTAGATGCGATGGCCAGGAGTGCTTGGTACCAGCTGCAGCTGATATGCCAACTGCATCCCTGTCTGGACAGAAAGGACCTAGAAACTATAGTACATGCACTGGTAACCTCTCGCTTGGATTTCTGTAATGCGCTCTACATGGGGCTACCTTTGTACTAGGTTCAGAAGCTACAACTAGTTCAGAATGCTGCAGCCAGATTGATTACAGGTACCCCAAGATCGGACCATATAACACTTATATTAAAATCTCTCCACTGGCTACCTATCAACTTCTGGGCACAATACAAAGTGTTGGTCGTCACCTATAAAGCCGTATATGGCTTGGGCCCGAGTTACGTAAGGGAGCACCTCTCCCTACATAATCCGCCCCGCACCCTCAGAACAACTGGGAAACTTATACTTGATTGCCCCAAGGTAAAACTAGCAGCTACCCATCGGAGGGCCTATACGGCGACAGCCCCCACCCTCTGGAACGCACTCCCAGAAAAGATCCGACTCTGTTCCACAGTAGAAGCCTTTAAGAGGGCATAAAAAACCCACCTCTTTCAAGCAGCTTTCCCTTCCGACACTGTTTAGATGAGGAAGTCCCCCCCCCCATAACTGATGGTTTTAATGGTCTGTACATGGCTCAGGCTTTTATGCAATCTGTATGAAAATGTGATTTGTAATTAACGGAATTTTTACTGTCTTGTACTGTGACATGTGTCACATAACTGTTGTACTGTAAACCGCTTTGATCTACAGGAAAGACAGTATATAAATAAAGTTTTTATTATTTTATTTTTTATTCTCTCCTCTCTTCTCCCCACTGCTGAACTAATGGGGTGGAAATCATTTTTGCCCTTTGAATTTTGTTGGTAGCATAGTATTTGAATTTAGCTGAGAATAAACTGGTGTACTTTAAAATCAGCTGAAAAAGTGGGATGGCAGAGGATTAATCGGGACTGTCCCTGCAAAATTGGGACAGTTGGAGGGTATGAATGGTCAGGGGTCAGTACTGCAGGAAGACCTGAACTGGTGACCTAAAAAGTGGGTTAGACACAGGATCATAGTTCTATAATGGTTCAGTGTGAAAAGGACCTAGGAGAGATCATTTATTGCCAGAAAAAGAATGGTTTACAGAATCTGGAGGGGTTGAAAAGTGGAAAAAAATTATGTTAGCATGCCCGCTCCTGGGAAAGAGAAGTCCCAAAGAGGATTGTAAGATAACAGCCTGCATCCACACTGCTGAAATAATGCAGTTTGAAACCACTTTAACTGCCATCATACAATGATAGGGCAGTTAAACTGGTTTCAAACTAGATTATTTCAACAGTGAGGATGCAGCCCCAGTCCTGAAGTATGGCATTTATCACACAGGATGGAAGTGCCCAAATCCCATGGATAATCAGGAGGTAAATCCAGGAATATCCCACAAAAGTGGGATCGTTTTCAAACGATGTCCCCCAACATTGCCATTATCCCACATTTAACCTGTTACTTAAAGTGTGGGATTTGGCCTCTTTTGGCCACTTTTTATTTTCAGGAAAATCCCAAAAGTAAAAAGCAGCACATTTTGCCCACTTTATTCACAGGTTAAATTCAGGAGAATGGCGATGTCAGGAGCCGTCGTCTGAAAACAACCCCACTTTTGCGGGATATTCCCAGATTTAATTCCCATTTATCCACAGGATTTGGGCACTTTGCCTCCCATGTGATAAACTCCTATAATACAGCAACATCTTCTCCAAAAGTCCTGTGACTGGAGAACCCTGAAAAAGTATTCACTCTGATGAGATCTGTCAGTTACAATCCTTTACTCTTTCATTTTCCTTCTACCTCTTTCAACCCTGACGTTTTCCTTCTATGAACAATGCGAGGAGGTAACATATTTTTTTAGAAGCCAGCTGTCTTTGTTTTTGTGTCCCTCTGAATAGAAATTGCTAAGCATTAATTCATTTTGGTCTACTTCAGAGAAATATCACATCTATTTGGAAGTGTTCAAATCAGCTTGATTCAGTTTGAGATTCAGAATACATCCAAATCTAGACGTAAAAACAAAGGGTAGTACCTATACACATTAAATTAATACTGACATCTTCAGTTGGGCCATTTGCTGAATGTAAAGAATCAAACCTGGAACATTAGTCAAGCTAAGTAAAAATATAATCATATTACCTTTTGGACCTAATTGGCTTTGCACAAATCTGTGTATATGCATTGTTTTAAATCATTTTAAACATTTAATATTTTAAATCATTTTACATTTTAAACCAATATAAATGGAAAAGGGGCAGTGTTGCATAGTGTTTGGGTGTTGCACTCTGAACAGCAGGGTTTGATTCCCATTTTGGCCATAGAAAACCACTGGTGTTTTGATGTTTTGATTTTCTTCAAGGCCATTAAAAAAAAAAAAAAACCACCACCACCACCACCACCACCAACAAAAAAACATACATGGTTTTGTGCAAAATAAATTGCATATGGGAAAAAGAAAAACAACTTATTTTGCCCAAAATATGGCCCCAGTCCAACCCCCTGCCATACAGGAACTCACAATCAAAATACTCTCAACATTGAACTGGATTCTCTTTTCCTGTAGTTTGAATCCATCGCTCTGCTGTTTTCTGGATTTGCAGAAAACAAGCTTGCTCCATCCTCAGTATTATACACCTTGGAATATTTAAACAGGGCTATAGTATCACCTCTTAAACGTCACTTCTCCGGGCTAAACATACCTGGCTCCTGACAGAAAAAGAAATGTCCTGGTGTTTTTCACTCATGCGCAGCAGCAAAAATCTCATGGAGACTGTCAGGTTTTCAGTAGGATGCCTCAACATGTCAATTTACCCCTTCTTGTCAAGGATGAGAAAAATCTGTGAATTCTTAACATTCTTGTTGCTGTTATGTCTTAGACATCTGTCTTGCTTTATGCATTTCCTACCAGTGTTCTGTGCTAGTCTGAATACCAGCACATTTGGGGTGTTCAGTAGCCTTCCCAGAATAGAGAACCCCGGTCTCAGAAAAAACGTCTGGGAATAAGATACTGCTGCTCCCATTGATTGTTTGCTGATGTGATTTTGTTGACCTTCTGGTCAGTTTTTAACTTGTATGGTTTTTTTTTTTAAATTCTGCATTGGATTTCATACTTTTTTAAGGAGGAGAGGGCACCAGGGATTTAAATGTGCTGTATTTTTAACTTGGTTAGCTGCCCTGATTGTTCTCAGAGGGGCGGGATACAAATAAATTTTATTATTATTATTATTATTATTATTATTATTATTAAATGTATTATTATTAGCCTTGCTGAAGGCCTACTCTTTCCATTGTGTCATGCTGGTGATGTATTTTTGTTTTTGTTAAGTCCTAGAGCATCCCCAAGGTACCTCTGAGTGATTCAAAAGGCAACATCAATTCACTGCTGACTTGATCCTTCAAGCCAAACAATTTGCTGTCTCAAATATGAAAAAAGGAAAATTAATTCCCACATAATGACTTTGTGCTTTGAAATATCCCAAGGCCAGAAACTGTTGTTTTTTTTAAATAAAATATTTTGGTCACATTTGTCTCTTGCTATCCACATTGCTGGCATTTTGAGTTGTCACAATGCAATAGGACTTCATATCTTCAGGACAAGAACTGCTATTTAGCTAACTAATTCAGAAAAAGTCACTATAATTCATGCTGGAAATGGAAAAAGTGACACTCTTGTCTGCCCAGGATAAAAAAAAAAATCAAGAGGCAGAACCTTAATAATTCAGGTGACTGAGAAGATATTAATCTCTTTCTTCTGCCTACTCTCAGTGTAGTTTTCACCTTTCTTCCATCCTCAACCCTGAGGGTGTTTTTGGTGATATCTTGCACATGGCTTGAGAAAGCTGCTAAGTCCCCAAGTCATTTTGAAGATGATTTGTGCCTCAGCTAAATCCACTCTTGGCCTCTCAAGCCCATTTGGATGTTCGGATTCAAGTCTCAAATATGGTCACTACATCTTCATAATTATGGTAGATATTCCCCAACAGTTCAAGAATTCTGCTCCTAGTCATTTTAACTTTTTAGCTTCCAGGCACAGTACAAAGTGTTGGCTAGGATCTTTAAAGCCCTAAATGGCTTGGGTCCAACCTAACTTCAGGACGGCTTCCTTCCATAAAATCCACCCCATGTACTCAGGTACTCTAGGAGGAATTTGTTGCAACCTATAAAAACCAGACTGTCTGCAACTGCCCAGAGGACCTTTTTGGCAACCACTCCCAGATTATGGAACGGCCTGCTGGAGATCTGTCATATTACCATCTTAAACAGCTTTTAAAAAGATGTTAAGACAAATTTCTTCCAGTAGGCCTTCTCTGAATAGATAACCAGCCAGTAAAAATCAGAACATCTTAACCTACTACTCCCCGGAACCATGTTATAGCCATTGTTGATTGATTGTTTTCTTTTAAGGTTTGTTTTAACTGTGTACTGTTTAATTAATATTTTAAGGGGGTGAGATATTGGGATAGGGAATTGTATTACAGTGGACCCTTGTTATGCACTGGGGTTTAGTTCCAAGATCCCCCATGAATAACAAAATCAATGAATGCTCAAGTCCCATTAAATATAATGACACAGCAAAATGGTGTCCCTTATAAAAAATGAAAAATCAAGGTTTGATATTTGAAATTTATATTTTTTTTGAAAATTTTCTAAGTGTGGATGCTTGAATCCATGTATAAGAAGGGATATAAATTATTATTGTTGTTGTTGTTGTTGTTGTTGTTGATGGAATCCAGCAGTGGGCAAACATTTACCCCCTTTGCAGATGAAACTGTTTCTGTGGATTGTTATAGGCTGAGGATAACCACCCACCCTGGTTATGCATTCTGAGATCCTTTTGGTCTGATGCGTATATGTCTCATCAAGTCACCTGTCATGATGACCCCACGAATTTCATAGGATTTTTTTGCCTTTTATTTGTTTATTGATAATAAAATATGACATATATATTATACATTAAATAATTTCATTTTCAACATTTTCCCTCCGTTCACACTTATCTTTCAACAAATCATATCTCTTAGCTATCTAGATTTATCCAGATTCCCACTGGAAAAACATAAATCAAAACTATTCCATTTAGAATATGGAGAGCCTCTCTTTTCCCCTAAAGTTAGCTATTCTTACTTTTCTTAGGCAAGGAATACTTAGAGGTGGTTTTACCAGTTCATTTATCAAAAATATCACCTACACAGCATCTGGTATTCATTGGTGGTCTCCCATCCAAGTGCTAACCAAAGTTGATTCTGTTTAGTCTCCAAGATCCGAGGGAATGTGGTGCCTTTAAGCCTGTTGGTTTTGTACAGTGACTGTAAAGGGGGAGTGCACATGTACATTACTCCGGTTTTGAGGTCCCTCCACTGGCTGCTTATCAGCTTCCGGGCCCAGTACAAGGTGTTGGTTATCACCTTTAAAGCCCTAAATGGCTTGGGTCCAAGCTATCTTAGGGACCGCCTCCTCCCATATAATCCTCCCCGCGCTCTCCGGTCCTCTGGGAGGAACTTACTACAGCCTCTAAAATCTAGGCTTGCAGCGACCTCCCAGAGGGCGTTCTCTGCTGTCGCCCCCAAACTCTGGAACGACCTGCCAGATGAGATCCGTCAGTTGACATCATTAGACAGCTTTAAAAAAGCTGTCAAGATGGATCTCTTCCGGCAGGCCTTTCCAGATTAACCATCCCGGCCCAGGTTCCCTGATTCCCTCATTCCTCCTGTGGCCCCATCTTAGTGATGGTGAGGATCAACAGAGGGATATCAGGGTTTTTAGTTTTAATTGCTGTTTTTATGCTTGATATTGTGTTTTTAATATGTTATACTGTTTAATACTGTCTTAAGGGGGGAGGGATAAAGTGTTTTTAATTGTCATATTTTATATTTTATTGTTGTTAACCGCCCGGATTGGTTTGCCATAGGGCGGTATACAAATTATTATTATTATTATTATTATTATTATTATTATTATTATTAATTAAGGGAAAATCCTACTGTGCAAGGAGGCTTTTACTCATGCATAGTAGAATTTTGTGCCCAAAGAAGGTTATATCTTTTTTGCTGTTGTATGTTTTCAAGTTGTCTCTGAGTTATGGTGAACGTAAGGTGAACTTGTAATGGGGTTTTCTTGGCAAGATTTCTTCAGAGGAGATTTGCCTTTAACCTCCTCTGAGGCAAAGAGAGTGTGACTTGTCCAAGGTCACCCAGGGGGTATCCCTGGTTGAACGGGCACTTGAACTCTAGTCTCTAGTTGTAGTCCAGCACTCAGACCACTGCACCACTCAGGCTCATGATCCATACTGGCACTCAGTTTTTATTATCATTATCAAAATTACAGGCTCAAGGGAAATAGCTTTTGGAGGCAAAAAAGACTCACAGAAATAAAATAAGGGTACTAACTGAGCAAAACAGTGCAGAAAACAGTAGACTCTGTTCTTTGTACCGTTCCATTTCCCCCCCCCCCCCTTTTTAGCTTTTCATTCTTCTGTATTTCTTTCTGTATTTCACACTGAAGCTGTGGGAAGGTTTTCCTCCCACCTACTGGTCAGGTACCAGCTACCTAGCCAGTCATACCCTCTTCCTCAATAATCCACTCCATTGCCCTTTCCTCTAATGCTCTGTTTTCTCTTTCTAGCATCCCATGGGCACTGGGCTTGCTCAGTCCTTGCTGGGCTACCTTAGGGGTCAGATTGCCCTCTTTCATTTAGTTTACTTTTTTAAAAAAATAATTAACATATACACCATGTAACATATATACAATCCTTCCGTTTAGTTACTTCTGTAGAGATATTGTGCTATGTGCTTCATCTTCCTCATCTAAGAAGGAAGAGAGTTGGAGGATACACCCAGAAATAGCTGTGCAAGATAACAAGGAACAACAATAGCCATGACAAATTAGCGGTCTCCTTCTTGTGTTTAATCATGAAAATGCCCTGCCATCCAATTCAATTTGCTGCATGGGCTCACTGAATGGTTTATTACCTATAATCTGCCAGGATAAAGAAGCGATAATTCTGATATTTCCTAATTCTGGCCTAGAACATTGTTTTATGTCAAGCTGTGTTTCTACCTCCTTGACATTCTATGCAACATCAGTAGTATTTGACCTCCTGGTTTACTGTCTCCTCCAAACCTCTGTGTACAGATGCAGAAAGGTCATATCGTCTTCATTATTTCTGGCATCCTCTTTGTGTCAAATTTTCCATCATAATTTCAAATCGTGAGCAGTCTTATTGCCTTCATTAGTGAATCAGCATTGAGTTTTCCACCTACTTAGCTTGGAAGGAATCTTATTCACACTTAAATATGGGAAGGCATTTTCAGTGGAAATATATAAGAACTTCCCATATAAATCTAGTTTTTTTCCTACCCTGGCTACCATTACTCTCTGATTGGCCTGCTGCTGTGGCCATTCATGTGTCTCAGTCATCCCTTAGGAACATTTCTGTTTGACCTTGCCAGAAGGAAAATACTTAGGTAAAGTGTAGTAATCACATCAGTGTAGTAGTAAATCTTAACTCAGAGAACATGTGCATGCAATTTCTGTAATTTATTTGGGTTACTGCTTTTAAAATCTGCATCCTGGAGCTAACATAATCCAAGCTGAGGCCTGATCAGCCTGTTTTCCAAAAGCCAAAAGGAAACAGACAAACTAAAAATAAACAATGCTGTAGAATTCCATAAACCAGTAATGCATTCAAGTCTTTTAGTCCAAGTCTCAAGTCAAGTCTCAAGTTTCTACCTTCAAGTTTCAGGTAGACTCTCAAATGCTTGCAAGATACTTTCAAGTCAAGGCTTAAGTCAAGTCTCACATCTGGGGGGCAACTTTTAACGTGGGGTGCATTTCTCTGAGGGGAACAACAAACACATTAGGCAATGGGTTTGAGGTGAGGGTTGGAGTCTGCTCAGCAGCCTGTCCCCTCTACACATCAGAAGAGTATTTTAATTTTTTTCAAAAGCTTTAAGATCCTTCTACCTTTGCCTAATGCATTTGCTGGTTCCTTCCAAGAAGCGCTCTATCTGGTCTTGCCTGCTGCTCAAAAAGAGTGGCACCAACAAGTCAGTCTCAAGTCAAGTCGAATCAGTGTGTCATTTTTGCCAAGTTAAGTAATTGACATAATTTAAGTCTGATTTATGTCTGAGTCAATTGACTCAAGTCTACATCATTGCCATAAACTCCTTAAACAGGTCTCTGAAAAGTTTAAAATGAGACAGAGTTAAAATCTGCACCATAGTTCCCACAAAACATTGGAAGCATCATGGGATATTGGTAGAGCTCATAACTTGTTTGCATACCATTTGAGATTGAGTCCTGATATCTCCATGACACCTGTGGCAGTGAATCTATCTTCTGGAAGGTGTTCAGAAGTCCAAAGCAAACCAGATAAGGAACTTTTAGCCTTGGTATGTTGAACTGAACATGGTCCACCTAGATTAGTATTGTCTACACTGGTTGGCCCTCACTTTCTGGTGTCTCAGGAACACATCTTTTCCATCACTTTCAACTTGACTTGTTTAACTGATGATCCCAGAGATTTCAACATTGGACCTTTTTCGTGGAAACCAGATATTCTAAATTCTAGGGAATGCTGGGAACTTATTTAGCCTTCTCTGTCAGAGAGCTCTGGTTACACAATAAACTACAATTCCCAGGATTTCCTAGCACTGAGCCAGGGCAGTTAAAGCAGTCTGAAGCTTGATTATTTCTGCAGTGTGTTTTGGATCACAGTCTGCAAGCAGCTTCTTTGCCAATTCAGGCTCCATTGCCAGAGAGGTTGGTGACATTACAGACACTAGCCAATTGGTATAGCCCACAAACAGCTTCTATTGATTTCTCCTTTCCTGTGAGGTTAACAGTGAGACAACACCTGACCAGTTCAATCTACAACCAGCTTCACTTCACAACTACTGTAGACAAAAGTTACATCCTGAATTAATTCAGCGAGGACCCCTCTGAATTGACCCCAGAACTTTAAAAATGTTAGCATCTTTTTTCAGGTTTACCCAACAGAACAGAACAACCTGCGGATATGATACAATCATAGTGTAGTTTCACTGGTAGAAACACAAACAAAATGTTGGAAATGAAGGTTTAACAAACACCATGTGCCTTCATGCCTTTTCCCAGTACATTTCCAGCATCCTTCTGTTAGATGCAGCAGGTGGTTTCTTTTGAGGGATCTCAGTGTGCTTGGCTCTCTGCTCACCATCCAGGCCAAACATTTTTAATCATCATTGACTGTGCATATTTCACCCAGAGCCTCCTCGTAATATTGATTTGCATGCCATGGTGTGCCTTTGGTGTGTGTCATATTTCAGACTGATATAAGGAAATGACTTTGGTGCATGCATTTCCAACAAGAAAAATGGAAGGCACCACTGCCTGTTTACCTTTCCCTCTATTGATCCTTTGCCAGTAACTTCACTTGGAGTTTTGTCCGGGGATCAATAATAGGATGCAGATCATTCTGCAAATTCTATAAGTTTATTAAACCGAGGAACTCATTAATATTGCATTGCTAACCTTGCACCATTTAGCTTTAAAAGGCTGTCTTATTTCAAAAGCCGGCTGTTTTTCTTCATACTTTATCATCCTTAGCAGCCAGCATTTGCAAAACGAAGTGGCTTTTATTTTGCTAATATTTAAAAGAGCGCAATGCAGCCCATTTTAATAATGCATTCCTTTTGCCACGCATGTGTCTGCGTTAATGAAGCCACCTGAAACCTGTAAAGCTGCAGCGGCAGCAATATCCTCACACAATTTCTTGCATTTCAGTCTATTGTGAGAAAGGTCAAGTAGTTTCCTGAGAGAAAGTGGATTTGCAAATTGTGTCAGCTGAGCTGTTTTCTTTCAAAGATCATTCATTTCCCTCTTTTAAAATTTGTTAAATATAACAAAGGAGTTGCAGCTTGTGTCCTGAATAATGGGGTGTGCCATTATAAATGGTTTTTGCAGAAGAAAAGAAGTTGCTCAATGTCATTTTTCTAATCTGTATTAAAGAGAGAGAGAGAGAGAGAGAAGAAGAAAGAGAAAGGGGGAGAATAAAGGAAGAGGAGAAATGGAACAAGTGAAATGGATGGATAAAAAGCTAGCTTTCGGCAACTGTAGGTGGCTGTCAGGGCTATGGTGATATTTTGTAGGACTGCATCAGAAAAAGAGTGTGTTCTATTGTCCAGAAAGAGGTGGGGCAGCACAAAAGGAGAGGATGGTAGGTTTTGTTAAAGTGAAGGAGTCTGGCAAGTAGTGAGGACCCTGTTGACACATGTGCTTATTCACCCATTTCCATATAGGTATACTTGAGCAATACTGTTGTGAGCTGCCCACCACTCAACTTCACCTCATGATGACCCTGTGGATGGGACATCTCCAGGCCCCCCTATCCTCCATTGCTCTGCTTAGGTTCTGTAGATTCAGGCTCATCACCTTCCTTATTGAGTCTATCCATCTGGTGTGCAGTCCTTCCCTCTTTCTACTGCCTTCCATTTTCCAATCATTATTGTCTTTTCCAGTGAATCATACCATCTAATGATTTGGCCAAAGTATGACAGCCTCAGTATGGTCATCTTGGCTTCCAAGAGGAGTTTGGACTTGATATGTTCAATGACCTATTTGTTTGTCTTTTTGGCCATCCACAGTATTCTCAGTACTCTTCTCCAGCACATCTCAAATGAGTTGATTCTCTTTTTATTCACTTTCTTCATTGTCCAGTTCTCACATCCATATAGATAGACAATTCTAAGTAATATATAGGGATGCAAAATCTATCCAGTTGGAATCCTGCAGCCCTTTCACACTAGACAGTTATAGCACTACGATTCCACTTAAACTGCAATGGCAACTTCCCATGGAATGCTGGAATTCATAGTTTAGGGAGGAGCATTTAGAGTTCTGAGCTGGAGAGTTCAAGTATCTCCCCAAATTATAAACCTTGGTATTCCATAGAATGATGATATGGCAGTTAAAGTAGAATCATAGTGGTGTGAAGGATGATTATTAGTTTAAGTTTCCCTACAGCAGCTGTTGGACAATTCTGTCTAATGCCAAATGCTTGCATTCAGTTCAAAATTGTGTAACTCTGTACAAGCTGTGCCAGTGCACTTGCAGATGTGCATTGTAGATGGATGTGGATTATACATTTTGGTTGTGCACAGGGTTGCATATTTGATGTCTTGGTTCAGGTGCTCAGTATTGACATTCAACATACAGGTTGCATGACACAGTTAACTTGTAACTTGGTCTGTAGAGATTTTCCCTTATGCAAGCCAGATGCCGTATCATACTATAATTATAGCACTATGAGTCCACTTTAACTGCTTGCCAAAATCCTATGGAATCCTTGGGTTTGTAGTTTGATGAGACACTAGTGCTCTCTCTGGCTGAGAGTACTTGTCCCTAAGCTGTATATGCTAGTATTTCTTAGGATGGTGTCATGCAGTTAAACTGGGATCACAGATGTATAACTGTACAGTGTGAAAGGGCCTCTAATGTTCTCAGCCTGAGTCTAAGGTTGTTGTTGTTGTGATGGTGGTTAATGTGAATTCAACTTGCTTGCCCATTTCATGCTTTCTTCACATCAGGTCTTGAAACCTATTATGAGTCTTGACTACTATAGACCAATTGAATCAATCAGATTTACAAAAGTGTTAACTCATCATAAATAAATAAATAATAAAATCTTTATTTCTATCCCGCCCTTCCAAGAAGATCAGGGCGGCTTACAGCAGTGTGACATGCACACAATACAAAGTTAAAAACACATAACAACAATATACAAACTAAAACAGCAATAAAAGCCCCATAGCCCGTCCTCATGGCCACGGAAGAGGAGGGAGGCCCGCAGGATCTTAATCGGGGAATGCCTGTTTAAATAGGAAGGTCTTAAGGTCCTTCCTAAATTGGGCCAGGGTGGTAGATGAGCGGAGCTCGGTGGGCAGCGTATTCCAAAGGGCTGGGGCAGCTGTGGAAAAGGCCCTTCTTGTAGTAGAGGCCAACCTGGCCCCAGGCACCTTCAGCAATTGCTGCCCAGATGTTCTGAGGGTGCGAGGCGGATTGTACGGGGAGAGGCGGTCCTTTAGGTATCCTGGGCCCAAGCCATTTAGGGCTTTATAGGTAATAACCAACACCTTATATTGAGCTCGGAAGCGAATAGGCAGCCAGTGAAGATCTTTAAGTACAGGTGTTATGTGGCTGGTCCTGGATACGCCAGTGACCAGCCGGGCTGCCATGTTCTGTACCAATTGAAGCTTCCGAGTTTGGTATAAGGGTTGCCCCATGTAGAGTACGTTGCAGAAGTCCAGTCTTGAAGTTACCAGAGCATGTACCACAGTTTCTAGGTCCCTCCGGTCCAGGTATGGGCGCAGCTGGCGAATCAGCCGAAGCTGGTAACAGGTGCTCTTGACCGTCGCATTCACCTGAGCAGTCAGATGAAGCGACGAATCAAGAAGCACTCCCAGACTGCGCACGGAGTCCTTCACGGGGAGCGTGACCCCGTTCAGGACAGGTGGAACCACCGCCATTCCTGGACCGGGGGAACCTATCACTAGTACCTCCGTTTTCTCTGGATTAAGTTTGAGTCGGTTTTCCCTCATCCAGTCCATTACTGACTCCAAACAGGCCACGAGAGGAGAGACGCCATCCCCGGTCACTGCATCAGTCGGAGACATAGAGAAAATGATTTGGGTGTCATCAGCGTACTGATAACCCCGCGCCCCATGTCTCCGGATGATCTCTCCCAGCGGTTTCATGTAAATGTTAAATAGCATGGGAGACAGAATGGCTCCTTGAGGGACCCCAGTTTTAAGGGCCCGCTCGCTGGAGCACACGTCTCCCAGCTGCACCATCTGGGACCTCCCAGAGAGGTAGGAACGGAACCACTGGAGCGCAGTGCCCCCGATTCCCACCTCAGCCAGGCGCCCCAGAAGGATACCATGGTCTATGGTATCGAAAGCCGCTGAGATGTCCAAGAGCACCAACAGGGACACGCTTCCCCGGTCAGCGCTCAGACGGAGATCATCGACCAGGGCGACCATGGCCGTCTCAACCCCGTGACCCGCCCGGAAGCCAGTTTGAAATGGATCCAGATAATCCGTTTCATCCAAGACCGTCTGAAGCTGGAACGCAACCGCCCTCTCGATCACCTTCCCCAAAAATGGTAGCAGCGAAACAGGCCGATAATTATTATGTACCAGGGGGTCAAGGGAGGGCTTTTTTAGGATCGGTCTTACAATGGCCAATTTAAGATCCGATGGAAATCGTCCGTCCCTGAGAGAGGTGTTAATTATCCGGCGTAACAATGTCGTTACCGCCGGTCCCCCCTGGGCCGCTAACCACGAGGGGCAGGGATCAAGAGAGCAGGTTGTTTTCCGAACACTTCCGAGGATCTTGTCCACATCCTCGGTACTCACCAACTCAAACTCATCCAGTGTAACGTAGTCCACGGAGGCTCTGGACACTTCTACCCTTGGCTCTGCCATAACGTCGGCGTTCAGACCTTCGCTTATACGAGAAGTTTTATCCACAAAAAAGTCGTTAAACAGGTCACAGCAGGCCTTAGAAGGTTCAAGGATCTGGTTCAGGGCAGGAGGGAGCTGAGTTAGCTCCCTGACCACCCTGAACAACTCTGCCGGACGCGACTCAGCGGACGCAATACGAGCACCATAGAACGTATTCTTTGTTGCTCGGATTGCCTCTCCGTAGTCCTTTAACAATCGGTCTAGGAGAGTCTTGTCGTGTAAGCAAAGGTGTTTCCGCCAACGGTACTCTAGCCGTCGCAGAACCCGCTTCCTCGCCCGGAGATCTTCCGTATACCAGGGCTTACGATTGGAAGCGGGCCTGAGAGGACGCTTGGGAGCGATTCTGTGTATAGCCCCAGAGAGGCCGGTATTCCAGATACCGGTAAGGGCATCAACAGAGTCGTCGTCATTTCCAACCGTGAGCCCCTCTAAGGCTTCTTGGAACCTTTCAGGTTCCATCAGCCTTCGAGGGTGGACCATCCTAACTGGTCCACCACCCCCGGGGGGGGATCTGGGTAGAAGCCTTGATTTTCGCCTCTACCAGGAAATGATCCGTCCATGACAGGGGGGAAATATTAGCTATTTCCGCCCACGGATTTTCCGCATCCGAACAGAAGACCAAATCGAGAGTATTACCCGCACAATGCGTGGGACCCTGTATTAGCTGGGACAGGCCCATGGCCGCCATGGTCTCCATGAATTCCCGAGCCGCACCGGATGGAACATAGCTGGCCGTGAGGGAGATGTTGAAGTCGCCCAGGACAAGAAGCCTGGGCGTCTCCAACATCAGCTCAGCAACCAACTGTGTCAGCTCGTTAAGGGAGTCCGCTAATGCACGGGGTGGCCGATACACCAGCAGAATCCCTAGACTGTCCCTAGCCTTTAGGGTCAGGTAAATACACTCGATGTAGGAGGTCTGTCGGATGTGGTTCCTGGTGAGGGACACGGTGTTCCTATGTACCAAGGCCACACACCCCCCCGCCCACCTAACCTGCGCTGGTCCTTCACCGAGTACCCGGCGGGCAGGGCCTGAGCCCACACAGCATCCCCTTCAGGCCCCAGCCAGTCCTCGGTAATGCAAGCCAGGTCACACTTAGAGTCCTCCAGGAGATCCTGGAGGATGTGGGCCTTGTTATTAATGGACCTGGCATTGCACAGGAGCAGCGACAGGGTTTGTGGCACGGTTGGAGAGACCCTCAGGTCCTTCAGGTTGGGAGGGGGACAGGAAGGCGGGATAGGTATAATGCATCTATCTCGCCTTCCCCTGGAACGCAAGTCCCTTCTCCCACCGCCATACCTCCCCCTGCCCCACACAACCTCAATTGGAGCTCCGCCCTCCCAGATGTCGTCCCCGGCCCAGGCATCCCCCGCATCCCTAACCTCCCCCCAACCCTCTATGGCGACTAATGGAGCAGAGGGCAGCCACTGCAGGCATCCTCATGCTCCCTAGGCAACCTAGCCTTCCCACGCCCAACCGGAGCTGCGCAACTGCGCAGCTCCGCAGCTGCGATGTTTCCCCAAGTCCAGGGGCGGCACTCCCGGGGCGGTGCGCAGATGCGCACCTCCAAAACCACCGGGAGGAGGCCGCCCGGCGAAGGGGGTGCAGTCCAGCGACGTCAGCGGCGGCGGCAGCGTCCGGTGTGGAGGCAAAGGGGGCGTGTCGAGAGGGTCCGGTTGCCCGGCTTTTATCCCCGCCGCTCTCACCTGGCGGGGCTCCTCCCAACGTCCCCCCAGATGGTCCTTAAAGGGCCTGCCCACCTAAACTGGCCGCCAAACGCCAAGGCCAGACTGTCCCGGTCTCAAAGGGGATGTTTCCCCAAGTCCAGGGGCGGCACTCCCGGGGCGGTGCGCAGATGCGCACCTCCAAAACCACCGGGAGGAGGCCGCCCGGCGAAGGGGGTGCAGTCCAGCGACGTCAGCGGCGGCGGCAGCGTCCGGTGTGGAGGCAAAGGGGGCGTTGGATCTACTCTAGTTGAGGCTACTGATAGGATTTAGTATTTTTGCTGTGGCACAAGAGTGAAACTCATTCCCAGCCCTAGTTGTGCACCTCTGTTCAGGAAGAAATTAGCAAAAAGGCCACACACCATGACTTAAGTAAAAAAAAGGTATTTATTTTATTACAAAATAGGGCAAGGTTAATCAGTGCAGAAACTTGTCCACGAAAGGTAGGATGATAGAAATAGAGCATAACTTGACTATTCCCTTGTTTGATTGTGCCAAGAATGAGGGGACAGTAGTCCATGGTCTGCAAGCAGCCTTCAACGCTCCCTCCTTTTTGCCATCTCTGAAGCACCATCAGTGCTTCACCCAGCAAAGCCCCCTTAGCCCTAATATATATGGCGGGTTACAGACCGCCGCTTTGCGGCGGTCTGCCACTGCCGCCGCTTGCTCCGCGAGGGAGCCATAGCAGCCACACCGTGCGGCTCCCATGCGGAGCAAAAAAGGAGCTCCAAAACGGAGCTCCTTCTTGCGGCGCCTCTATGACGTCACGAGGCGCCGCTGGCGCATTCGCGACATCATAGGCGCCGCAACACGTCTGGATGCTATGCGTACGATAGATAAACATGGCGGCCCCCATGTGGAAGGGGCGCCGCCATGTTGTACGTATGGAATATGTACTAGGGTTAGGGGGGTGCGGAAGCACCGCCCCTTCCTAACCCTAATATGTATTCCATATGTATATTTTGGCGGTCTGTAACCCGCCTATATCTGTATAGATACTGTATATACTCATGTAGAAGTCTAGAAATTTAGGTCCAAAAATTGACTCAAAAAACCTGAGTCGACTTATGCACCCAGGTCAATATAAGTAAAGTTTCTTATCTCTTATTTAAAAGAAGGAACCATCTCCTGGTGAAAAACAAAAGTATAATTTGTCCAGGGAGCACTGACCCCCCTCTACTCTCTTATCCATCCAGCCTTAAGAGTAAGCTATGTCTGCTGGAATTTTGTAAGTCCTTTGACACTGTATTGCCTTGCTTTGTCCTTTAGATCCTTTGCTGTATGCCCCTAAGTTTTACCCTAGACCTATCTATGGATCATATCAGAAGCTGTAATTTTGGCCCCAAAACATGCCCTTGACTTATACATGAGGTCGACTTATAGTTGAGTATATATGATAGACAGACAGACAGACAGATAGATCAGTGAAACATTATGGTGAGTTTCACGCAAATATCACACCAAAGCTGCTACAAACACTCTTCTCCCAATTTTTCATCCTTCAATTAGCCTTCTTTCCTCTTTTTTCAGCCATATATCAGTGAAAATGGTGACCAGCATAACACAAATTTTTAAGGTTGGGAGGCAAATGGGTAGGTGTGACCACAGGGAGCATTTGGGGAAAAACTGTCGACTTCATAAAGTTGCCCAATGCAAGACCATGACCATGCAGATTCAACAATAGTGGGAGAGAGTCAACTTCACCATAAAACATTGAGAGCTCCCCCACTTGCAATTGTCCGTGTCCTTTCAGCCTAGATCCACTCATTGCTTCTGACTTCTGCCCCTAATTATTTCTATAACGGGCTGCTGAACAATATCCACTCGCTGCGGTTGGAGAAGTGTCAAGACCATTTCTGCATTCATCATCCCTCTGAAAGGGAAAAAGTGGAAGGAGGAGAGAGAAACCGGGACACTGTAAAAGCAGCTGAAAAAGTGGGACAACAGAGGATTAATTAGGATTGTCCTTACCGAATAGGGAGAGTTGGAAAGTATGCAGGTGTGCTTAGCCTCCAGAAGGGAAGATGGAGAGGTAATATGACAACCATTTTTACACATCTGAACAGATGTCATATGGAAAGTGAAGTACACTGGTCCCCCGGGTTACGAAATACCCAGGTTACGAAATTTTCGGGATACGAAAAAATCCCATAGGGATTTATTGTTTCGGCTTACGAAGGTTTTTTCGGGTTACGAAAAAAACCCCGGCGCTGTTTTAAATGGAGCCGCGGCACAGCCGCGGCTTTTTCCCCATTAGCGCCTATGGGCTATTCGGCTTACGAAGTATCCCGGGTTACGAAAGCGGCGGCGGAACGAATTAATTTCGTAACCCGGGGTACCAGTGTACCATGGATTGGGTTGCACTAGATGTCTTTCAGCTCATTGCTTCTGTGATCCTAGCTGACACCAATTGACAAAAGTGGAAGGAAGAGCCAGCTCTATCTTTTCTATCAGATTGTGGAGCAACTGTAGGACCCCTGTTACTGTCTGCAGTGTAGGTCAATGGACAGGCAGGGAGGACGTACATTTAATAAATAATAGTGCTATAGATGGTAGCTCTCCCTGCCATCCTTTCAGTGAGTCTTTGCAAAAGTGAATGTTTCTTAATCTTAAAAGTAACTACATTCTTGGAACAGATTGCAAGCCACTGACTTGTACTAACAGGATGTTCAAGTAACCCTGTGATTTTATTTAAAAACCCAAAAATCTCCCTGAGCTTCTGCTATTGTGATTCACAGTTTTTGTTCTTCTGCCTTGCTAAAAGCATTAAAACAAGGGAGGGGGGGAGACTGAAATAAAACAAAAACACCCTGAAAGTACAAGTTTAAACCTTTCATTTTGAAATGTATTACTCTTTTATAGTCAAATATCTGCAAGGCATAAAAAAACACAAATCGAAATGCCACTTTTAGACGTAGCTGAAAGTCTAACGCTTTCTCTGACCAAGGGCTACTTTCTTTGCGGTGCTGCTGACAGAGAACAGATTTTTATCTCTTAAATGCCATTCACCATCTGTGCAGGGCCCCTTTGGCTATATTCCCTTTTAACATTGTTATTATTTTGATTTGCCCTGGTTTACCCAGGCAAGTGACCTTCCTTCTTTCAGAGTGGCTTGTGCTCTGTGTAGCCACACTACAGTCCTTGCGCTAACAGTTGATGGGATTGATACACTGAGGCAACTTCTTTGCAAAATGTGAACCCTTTTGGATCAATGGGGTTGCTATAGACCCCAGGAACTTTATTTATTTATCTGAAAACTTGAAAAACAGCATACTCCATGAAGTCAATTGTATGTACCCTCCAACATTTTACAGATGAAAACTGGGACACATGTGACTAAGCATCATCAAAATGTATTCAAGATTGCAAAATAGGAAGACATACAAGCCAGGAGAGGCTGCTTCAGTTTGCTTTTGCATGAACCTACTGGAAAGGGCAATATCCCACCCCGTCCTCCCCGTCCTGCTGAGTCAAAAGCAAACTACTTTCCCACTTTGAACTCAATTTGTTCCAGTTGAAATAAGCTGAGGACAAAGGAAGAAATGAGAGGAGGTGGAGAAAACTAGGATATTGAAAAAGCAGCTGGAAATTTTTTTGGCAACAACCATGACTGCCTCTGACCAGTTAGGACAATATGTAGAGAGATCTTTTAGCACCTTTGAGACTAACTAAAGAAAGAGGTTGGCAGCATGAGCTTTCGTAAACATAAGTCTACTTCATCAGATACATTTGGTCCAAATCAGATTCATCAGATGCATTTTGTTCTGCTGAGACCCATTTATTTGTCTTTTTAGCAGTCCATGCTATCCATAGAACTCTTCTCCAGCAACCACATTTCAGATGGGTTGATATTTTTTCTATCAGCTTCTCTCACTGTCCAGTGTTGTTGTTGTTGTTGTTATCATCTCATCCCTCTGCCCAGTGCAACCAGGGTGGCTTACAACATTAAAATATACATACCATATCCCACAATCCCACCTCCCTTTAAAATACAATTAAATGATTTTCAATATAGAACATAAAATAATACACAACAAACAGACTGCGACTGCAGCAGAAATCAGGGGTCAACAAGTTAGGTTTTCTTTTTGGTAGCCAGGTATCTATTCAGGAAAGGCCTGCTGGAAGAGATCCATCTTAATACCTTTTTTAAGGTGGATATATGATGGATTTCGTCTGGCAGGCCGTTCCATAATCTGGGAGTGGTTGCTGAAAAGATCCTCTGGGTGATTGCAAACAGCCTAACTTTTATAGGCTGCAACATATTCCTCCCATAGGTCATAAGTGCACGGGGTGGGTTATACAGAAGGAGGCAGTCCTAAAGATAGGTTGGACCTAAGCCATTTAGGGCTTCAAAGGTGATCACCAACACCTAGTACTGGGCCCAGAAACTAATGGGCACCCAGTGAAGTGATTTTAGGATTGGTGCTATATGGTCTCTTCTAGTTGTACCTGAGACCAATCTAGCTGTCATATTCTGTACTAATTGAAGTTTCCGGATCAAGTACAAGGGTAGCCCCATGTAGAGTGCATTACAGAAATCAAAATAGGAGGTTACCAGCACGTACACCACAGTTTCAAGGTCCCTGACTTCCAGGAAATGGCACAGCTGGTGTATCAGCCGGAGCTGATAACAGGCACTCCTGACCGTCACATTTACCTGATTCATCATCTGAAGCGACGGATCTAGGAGCATCCCCAGACTGCGAACACAGTCCTTTCAGGAGAGTGTGACCCATCTAAGACTGGAGGTTGTATCCCGATACCTGGGTTTGGGGCTGCCATTGTGAGTACAGTACCTCCATTTTGTCTGGATTCAGTTTTAATCTGTTTTCCCTCATCCAGTCCATTACTGCTTTAAGAAAATCATTGAGAGGAGAGACACCATCTGAAGTCAAAGCTGAAGATGGAGACATGGAAAAATATATCTGGGTGTCATCAGCGTACTGATAACACCCCACCTCATGCCAAGTGTTATAGAAATTGGAAATATGATGGCATGAACAATCCTAACTTCAATATAACTTTACATTTAAGGATCTTACCTAATTCCTTTAAAGCTGCTCTTCCTAGATCTAGTCAGTGTAAACCAGCCTTGCACTTTATTCCTTGACTTTCTTCTGTAATCACTCCAAGTCTTTGCTATTTTCTGCTAGTACTAATATGATGTCATACAAATAAAAATTTTATTATTATTTATTATCTGCATGTTTTAAATTGTTGGTGCTCTTTCTTCCAATTTTTGTTCCTCTTTCCTCAGAGTCTAATCCTACTTTATGTATGTTACATTCAACATGCAAGTTCAACAGATGGGGTTATGAAATGCAATCTTGCCTGTCCTCTTTCCAATTGAACACATTCTGTTTCTCCTTATTCTATCTTGATGGTAGCCTCTTATCCTGAATGTCTTGGAACAATCAAATGTTGTGGCATACCCATTTCTTTAAGAGTAATCCACAGTTTTTCATGATTTACATAATCAGAAGCTTTGCTATACAGTCGCCCCCTCCTTTTTCACAGAGGATCCATTCTGGACCCCCTTGCAAAAATGGAGTTTCACATATATTCAAGACCCATTGGCTTGAATATAGGCATCAGGCAGTGGGAGTGCATGTGTGCGCACGTCAGGAATGCACCCCATTATTTCCCCCTCCATTCATCCCTCACGCATAAGTGAGGGATGTGAGTTCCAAAACCATGACAACGGCAGAAGGACTTTTAATGTTTTAATGTTTCTGCAGGTTACTTTTCATGCCATGTTGAGTCCCAGTTTGGGAGGGAACATGAGGTATAAATAAAGTTTGCCATCATCATTCCTACCACCACTGTCTTCATCATCTCAGGCAGGTTCCCTTCACTTGTTTCTTTGTTCTTTCCCAGTAATTTTAGTCAGAAAACATATGAAAAAGAACCCTGTAAACCAAGAGTTCCCACTTTTCAGATGCTCACACATTTTTGGAGAGGTTTAAACAACAATCCATCATTAGGGAAACGTTCTGAGACAGAGAGAAACAAAAACCAGTATCTCCAAAATAAATAGCCTCTGTGTTCACTTTCACATTAAACAACTGAAGCATTTTGATATTACTTTAACTGGCAAGGCTACATAACCTGGGATTTGTAGTTTGATGAGGCACTAGTGGTTTCTGACAGAGAATTCTAAAGACTATAAATCAGGATTCTCTAAGATGGAGCCATGCCAGTTAAAATGATATCAAAGTGCTGAAACTGTGTGGTGTAAAAAAGGCCCACTGAGCCAGTGTGGTTTAATAGTTTGAATGTTAGACTAGGACTCTAGGAGAGCAGAGTTTGAATCCCCCATTTAGCTGTGCAAAGCCACTGTGTGACCTTCGGAAAGTCTCACTCTCTCAGCTTCAGAGTAGAGCAATAGCAAATCCCTTGTGAATGAATCTGAAAGAAAACCCCATGAATAAGTTCACCATAAGTCAGAAATGGCTTGAAAGCATGCAACAGCAACTGTTCTGAGTAGCTCTCTTTACATAATTTTAGAACACATTATCTCTCGACTTTCTTAATCACATGAGGAACCATCATGCACTGAGTGACGCACAGCCAACCTCTTCTCATAGAAGGGGCTATTAGAATCAGGGGAATACAACGAGGCCTGCAGAATTACGCACAAAAATGTTGCACAGCTTGGGATTTTAGGTGATGAAAGCCACCATTTTAACTCATATTCTTATACTTTCATAACAGAAATAACTGGTGTTTTTTTTTTTAAAAAAAGCTGCAGTGGTAGAGTATCAATGAACTAAATGTTGTACAATTACTGTAAAAGCCTTTCTGTTTATATATTGGTAGAAGATGAGCTATTACCTTTAATTTAATAGCAAAGCCCTCAGCTTTCTTATCATTTCCATGTTAAACTCCCTCTTCCTATCATGCTTCTTCCCCCCCCCCCCCCCCCATTTTGATTCAAAACAGCACTCTTTCCATCTTAGATTCCTCCTGCTGCTTTAATAGAAGGGCCTCTTGCATATTACTGTGGGAGGAGGTTTGAGTCAGGGAAGGACACGTTTACTTTTAATTATTGATTATAGAAGTAGAAGACACTTCAAATCAAAACACACAGATTCTAGGGATACAAAAGAGGCAGGAGGCAGAGACACACACACCTGCTTATGTCTGTAGCAGCAGGAAGAACTGGGAAAAGGTAGGGCCACTGCATGGAGTGGGTGATAAAATGCTAACAAGGAACAGAGAAAAGACAGAACTATTCAACACTTTCTTTTCCTTGGTCTTTTCAGAAAAGGAGAACAGTACTGTGAAAAACTGAGCAGAAGATTCAGTAGGAGAAATGCAGCACAGAATAGGTAAAGTGGTAGTAGAGGAATACCTGGCTACTCTAAACAAATTCAAGTCTCTGTGGCCAGATGAACTGTGTCCAAGGATATTGAAAGAACTGGCAGAAGTAATATCAGAGACAATCATCTTTGAGAATTCCTGGAGAACAGGAGAGGTCCCAGCTGACTGGAGGAGGCAAATGTCATCCCTATCTTCAAAAGGGGGGGAGGACTCAAATAATTACTGCTCAGTCAGCTTAACATCAATGCCAGGAAGGCTTCTAGGGCAGATCATTAAACAGACAGTGTGTAAGCACTTAGAAAGGAATGCAGTGATTAGTAAAAGTCAGCAGGATTTTTCAGAAACAAGTCATGCCAGAATAATTTTATATTTGTTTTTAGAGAGTCACAAGCTTGATAGGCTAAGGGAATGCTGTGGATATAGTGTATCTTGATTTCAGTAAGGCTTTGACAGGTCCCCCATAATGTCCTTGCAAAAATGCTAGCAAAAGACAGACTAGACAATAGAACTGTTTGGTGGATTTGTAACTGGTTGACCAACTGAACACAAAAGGTACACAACAATGGTTCCTCCTCATCCTGGAGGGAAGCGAGTAGTGGGGTGCCACAGGATTCTGTCCTGAGCTCAGTGCTGTTCAAAATCTTTATCAATAAATTGGATGATGGAATAAAGGACATGCTTTTCAAATTTGCAGATGACACTAAATTAGAAGGGATAGCTAATATCTGAGAGGACAGGTTCAGAATTCAAAATGACATTAACAGAGTAGAAAACTGAGCCAAAACTAACAAAATGAATTTCAACAGGGAGCAATGTAGGATACTGCACTTGGGCATTAAAAATGAAATGCACAGATATAAGATGAGTCACACCTGGCTTGATGGCAGTACATGCAAAAGGGATCTTGGAGTTTTAGTGGACTACAGGCTGAACATGAGTCAACAATGTGATGTAGCAGCTGAAAAAGCCAACACAATTCTAGCCTGAATCAATAGGAGTATAGAGTCTGGATTGAGGGAAGTAATAGTACCACTCCATTCTGCTTTGAAATATTGTATTTAATTCTGGTCACTGCAATTCAGGAAGCAAGTTGATAAGTAGGAGCATGTCCACAGGGTGGCAACCAAAATGGTAAAAGGGCTGGAAAACATGACCTAAGAGGAGCCACTTAGACACTGAACAGAGAAGGTTAAGAGGTGACAGGATAACCCTGTTTAAACATTTGAAGGAATGTATTAAGGATGAGCAACCTTGTTTCTGTTGCTCCAGAGACTAAAATATGTAGCAATGGACAAATAGAGGCTGGATGGCCATCTGTTGGGAATGGTTTGATTGTGTATTCCTGCATGGCAAGGGTTTGGACTGGATGGCCCTTGTGGTCTCTTCCAACTCTATGATTCTATGCTTCTAGTCTATAGCACCATTTCAACTAACACCTGATAATTAATTGCAGAGATGTGCATCTGGTTATTGGCAAGAGTGTTCCAATGTGGATCAGGTGCTTCTAATGGGCATCCAGTGCTCCTGATGCACACCAGTCACTTCTGATGTGCATCGTCCACTTCTAATGCACATCAGGTACTTCTGATGTGTTCTGCACTTGCCGACTAGTATTTGGATGTGCACTGGGAGTGCCCAGATGTATATTGGTGCCCATTTCACATTGGGGCTATGGTACATCACTCACACCACTGACTACCATTGCACAATAAACGCCTGTACAGTGTAATGTAACATTTTCCCCTAGATGAATACAGAAATGGCAAAACTATGAAGTTTTATTTCTGCACACCTAAGTCCATCTATGAAGATGTAAGTAAGTAAATAGTTTTTAACTTATGTATGTCTTAAATTTTTAACTTTGTAGTGTTTTATCTAGGTTATTTTAATTGTTTTTATTTTTTGTTTGTTTGTTTTAATGTGCTTTTGAGCAGCACCTTGGGTCCCTTTTTTTTTTTAGAGAAAAGCAGCATAAAAATAAAATAAAACAAGTCTTGTACTGAATTTCAACTATAATTATTCCATGGAGAAATGCTGCTTCTTTTCCAGAAAATTCTGGATTCTATGCAAATTTTGCTCAGAATAAGACCCAAAATGTAAACATACTTACCACTCCAGGATTCTTCTCATCAGGGTTTCTTGACAGTCAAGAAATATATAGGGTTAATTCTAGGTTATGGGCTTTGGTGGCTTAGTGGTTAAGACACCAGTTCTGACAATCAGAAGATCAGAAGGTTGGCAGTTCGAGGCCCAAGTCCTGCATGAAGGGGTGAACTCCTGACACTAGTCCCAGCTTGTGCCAACCTAGCAGTTCAAAAGCATGCAGTTGCAAGTAGATAAATAGGTACGACATTGTTGAGAAGGTAACAATGTTTGGTTCAGTCATGCTGGCCACATGACCACTGGAGTAGTTTTCAGACAATGCTGACTCTTTGGCTTAGTAACGGAGATGGGCTCTGCCCCCTACAGTCAGTTATGTTTAGACATTCATTATCTTTTAAATTACAGGTTAATTCCAAGAAGACCTCTCCTGGGCCAGAAATGACCGGAGAGAGTGATGGGTAGGGAAAAATGTGGCAGACCTGTCCCCATGGTCCTTAGCGGCATTTGGTGGTATTTTTAGCTGAACATTTTTTTTAAAAAATACATATCTTAAAAGGTTCAGCAGGAGGTATGACCCTCTAAAGTTCCATATATCCCACAACCAAGGGCAGGTCTTTTGAGACCCTGGAGAAGTTCCTTTTTAAACTACATTTCCTAGAATCTAAATATTGATTCTGGAAGTATTCCATGCTGGCTGGGAGATTCTGGGAGTTATCATCTAAAATGTAATGTTTACAGGTTTTGGCCCCATTGAGTAAAACTGGATAGCTATAGAAAGTAGCTTTTGTTTCTTCTGAGTTCCTCACCACCACCAATGATTCCCATCTACATGCAGTGGTTGCTGGTGGCCCTAAATGAGTCCAATCTAGTTTTGAACCCCAACTTTAATGGGGCTTTCCAAGGCGCTGAATTACAGACGCCAGATAGGTTCAGCACTTTGGAAGCCTCCTTTTAATGTCATACCCAGAGCAGATTGACCACTCCACTGACACAGGAGCTGCCAGTCTCTATCTAAGCCCTAGCAGTGTTCTTTTTCTACTTGCTGGCTTGGTGTGGCTGGCTTAGACAGCTTGTTCCTTTGGGGCACAATGTAAGCCTTTGGAAAGGGCTTGAGACCATATGCCTGCATTGTTCTGCTCCCATAATGTACACTGGCACCAGTACTGCTGCACTGCAGCATGTGGATTAGCAGACAGTGAGCAGGAGGTGAGCAGAGAAGTGAGTGAGAAAGCTTTGGAAAACAGAGCTGCATATTTCAATGCTTGCCCAGCTAGTCTGCTAAATTCAGAGCCCCTGGGGACACTGTCTTGTCACCAGTGTTGAACTATGCTAGTCCAGATGGCATCTGTACGTGGAATTTAAATTGAGATATAGTAACTTACTTTAACAAAGAAAATGAAAAGACTGTGCTATTTTATTTTCCCTGCAGTTGGTTATTGTTCCATAATTAATAACGTTTGTGTTTTATGTTTTTGGCGTTTTATGCTCTGCACGTTTGTCAGCCATCTTCTGCTGTGTATTCCTAAAAAGCCAGGCTCAAAATCTTTCCAGGAAAAAGATGTGCCATCTTCTTCTTTGCAGCACAGTATCTTAGCTCTCTACCATGGTTTTCATTACATGGGGCAATGGAATAAAGGGAGACCCATGTACAGATGCTACGGAAAACAGTCTCAGTGGTTCAGTTTCATTCTCTTAACAGTGCCAGTTTCTTCCTCCAGCCACAAGTTAGAATGTTGTAGCAAACAAAAAATGAATATTTTTAGGCATATTCATGTTAAGATTAAACAAACTGTGAGCTGGAACAAACAAATAAATACACCCGCTTCAGGACGTCATTGGCATGCGGTGTTTAGACACTGCATGTCACGATGATGCCTGGAAGCCGGGCAGCCACCCAGATGTGGGTGGCTTCAAGTCACTCTGGTGGCACAGTGTATATATGCTGCATGCTGTCGGAGCAGCTTCAAGTCACCACAGGGCAGTGAAACCCGCCTTTTTGCCAGCTAAAGAAGGAGCGGATCTTTTCCATTCCTTTTTCAGCCAGGTTGAAGGCAAATTGGGGCCACGGTGCATGGTTGCTGTGGTCCCCATCCATCTTCGGAAGGGGCAGCTTCAAGCTGCCCCTTCAGGGCCATCTGTGTCAGCCCAAAATTCCTTATTTTAAAGCCCAGTTAATAAGAATTGGTCAATGGATTGTAAAGTAGTTGCCCCTTCAAAACAAAAACAGAAATAGATCCTAATAGAAAGAGGAAAAGTATTTGAAACTTTTTTTAAAAGGATCAAAAATGTGTTTTTTGACTTTTACAAAATGGGAAATGAAAAATTTGAGCCTGATGAGACTCTTCATTGTCCAGGATGTATTCTGCACAAAATTCACACTTTTGTCCATAGGAAACAATATTCACTGTATAGGAAGCAGCATTTTCTGTGCACAAAATGCTTTTTCTGGCACAAAAAAATCTACAGCCAATGCACAGACTTCTTGTGCACCAAATTTGCATGTGGATTTCTCTCTCTCTCTCTCTCTCTCTGTGTGTGTGTGTGTGTGTGTGCAGAGAACAACATTTTCTTGTATAGAACTGCATTTTCTGCACAGAAAATAGTACTTATGGGAAGATGCTATTTTCTGCACAAAAGCCACATTCAGTTTTTGTGTGTAATAAGAACAAAGTGTGAATTCTCCACCAAAACAAACCAACAAAAACTTGACAGAAACATTCAACCATCTCCAGTTGCTAGTAAAGTGGATCTCCCTCTCCCCATGTAAGCCAGTGCCAGTAAAATATTGGAGTGGTGGTGGTGGTAATAATTGTGGTAATAGTATCACAGTTGTGACAAAGTAGTCATCATGAATATGGAAGTTATGGTTGAGTAAATCTTTGTTTCATTTCTGTATTCATTGTTGCTACTTATTGTAGTTCTCTGTGCAACCCCCATCACAGAGAACACATAGCCATCTCCACCAGGAGAGCCGGTGGGCAGCAAAGAGGTCTGGGAGGGGGTGACTGGCCAGACTGGAAACAATTATATATTCAAGAAATATATTGAAATCAGACTGAAGGAAAATCAGCTCTTTTTAGATGTGGTATTGGAGAAGAGTGTTGAGGATACTATGGACAGTCAGAAAGACAAACAAATGGATCCTAGAACAAATAAAGCCTGAAACCTCATTGAAAGCCAAGATGATCAAATTGAGATACCTTGGCCACATAATGAGAAGGCACAGATCACCAAAACAAGCAAACAAACAAAACAATAATGCTAGGAAAAGTCGAGGGTAAGAGAAGCAGAGGAAAACTGCATGCTAGATGGACAGACTCATTCAGGAAGGTCATGGATAAGAATTTGCAGGACCTGACCAGAGCAGTGGAGGATAGGTGAACTTGCAGATGTCTCATCCACAGGGTTGCCACACCAGGATTGACTCAAACAACAAACTTAGTGCAGTCTCACTTATACATGCAGATGACATGAACAGGATTTTGACCATAGTGGATATTGGTGCATTTAAGAGGTGATCTTTATCAGATGTGCAAAACAGCCATTCCCCCCCCCCCCCCATCTGTTGTCAGCCTGTCATTACTTTCCTTGGGAAAGTGCGAATATGTGGGAAAGGTTGTTGTAGTTTACAAGACTTTTGGACTGATAGAGATAGAGCTAACCTCATGGTGCTTGTGTGGTTTCTGGGAATAGGAGTTTGTAGTGGTTAGGGTGAGGCTGATTCAATTCTTCACTGAGCCAACAAGTCTATATTGCATGACCAGTCATTCCCTCTTCCTCAGCCTAACACACCATCTTGCAACACTGGAGAAAATTCAGGATAGAAATGTAATTCATCTCTACTGAGAAAGAAATGTTTCTAGGAAAGTAAAGAATAGGAAGTTATCATCATGTGTGCTGGGGGAGGTCAACAACCATAGGCTTTGTTTCACTTTTACATTATTTCTATACGAAATATTTTTGCATAGAAAAGTTTGGCTATAATCCTGTTGATAGTGCCAACTAAAGTGGATCCATTGAGTGGTGAGTCAACACATAGATAATATCCAATTGATTTGGTTACCTTACTGTAATTAGAACTAACAATAGAATTCAAGCCAGTATCTGTTGTGGAAAAGACACTGTTTTAAAAAAAAAAATGGCTTTTGTGTTAAAGAAAACTTTTTTTTTTGAATGTGCAAGTGATTTTGGCAAAAATGTCTCAGAATGCAAAAGAAAAAAGAAAAAAAGAAAAAAAAGAATAATTAAATTATGAGGGTGTGAAAATTTCAACCAGCAAGGGAGAAAACTTGATTCTATATTTTGTTTTATTTTTTAAATTTTTATTGCATACAAGAATGAAATAGAGAGATTTGCGTGCCTGCTCTCCATCTTAGCTACAAGATGATAGGACCTAGATACTTGAAATGTGTGAGCATGCCAAGGTGTTTCTTGGGGTTGGACTCTTCAGGTTAATTATTTTTAAAATGATTTAACTGACTACAGTTAATTTAAAACTATATGTGATCTGCAGTACCATCTTCAGTCACATGGTTCGCAGAAGTCCCTAAGAAGAATTTTTCAAAAAGGTAAAAGAGCAAGTGTGAAAGGTCCTGTTGCCTAGTAAATGGAGGAGAGAGCACAGCAAAAACCTGCATGGACACTGAGAGGGGACAAAGGGTAGGGCAGCAGATGGATCTGTTTCCATGGTTGAGAAAATGCACTCTTGATTTTAATTCTCCCCTTCCCACCACCGCTCTGCCAGTACTCCACCAGCAGCAAAGGTCCCATTCAATTTGGAACATCTGCAGAGAGAGCAGTGGTAAAATCTGGAGTAGATGTGCCACCCAAAAGCAGCAGATCCACCAGCAAACCCTGATGGAGGATGCATGAGCTACACCCATGAAATTGGCCATGTCATGAGTTTTAGATTTGATGTTGATTGGTTTCATACCATACTGTTGGTATAATCTGTGAAGAGCCTGCACATATCTACTGGTGTTAAATTCTGGGCACATTTTCCTCTACATTTACTCTCTTTTGAGAGATGAATCAAAGTAATCAAAAATTATTGTGTATGGGTGACCTTTACAAATCAACTGGCAATTTCTGTACTTTTCATTTGCTATTTAGCTCCCAGTGGTGCAAGACTGTGGCAGACGGAATTAAATGTAGTCTGTGGATTTTTGAATATTATAGAAAACCTCTGAAGTTCATAGACTCCAGACAACATACAGTTTTAGCTGGAATGGGTTTTGGAAAGAACTTTAAAAATAAAGAAAACACTGCTGATTGGAATATTATGCTGAAAAGCTACCACTTTTCAAAATCTAGCAAGAATTCCAAGATCAAAGGCTGTTTTTAAGTCTGGATGATTTTTTGTTTTAATTTGTAACCCATGTTAAGTGTGATTTTACTCATTACAAAGTCAAGGCATAAATGTTAAAATAAGCATTCAGTAGACATTTGATCTTTAAAATGGAAGAACTTAAGTTTGTGGAGAAATGTATTTAAGTAAAAAGAAAAACCATAGATTGTTGACATAATTAACCAAACTAACACCATGCGCCTGCATGAGTCTGTTGGAAGGTAAGCAATAAAAATTAGTTAGAAGAGTTGACTGAGGCAGTGGTTCTTAAATAATTTCCATCTACATGAGGACATCATGCCCCTCTCTTGTCACAGTACTTGAATAAAAATATTTTGTTTCTGTCGTGTTTTAATATTTTTTATTCACCTCACAGCATCCTATCAATAGCACCTCTTTCATACAGGCCTCTTGTGCCGCATGCAGCCTCTGACCTAATGCTGAGCTCTTGTGCTTTCTGTCTCCTCTCTTCAATTCACTCCCTACCACCAGAAAAATTGTTTCGTAGTTTCTTAGGGAAGTGGGCCTGCTGCCCCAAAGGTGGATGTTCTGTTGTGTCTGAGGTTAGAGGAAAGCATAATGGAGGAACATGCAGACGTCACAGCAGGGCCTTTTCAGCACCCTTGTCTTCCTGCTTCCCTGTCTCCTGAGCCAAGCAGGCTGGCCTTTGCTTGCCTTATGGTCCCTAAGGCCTACTGTGCCAATAATAGGACCTTCAGAGGAGCTGAGCAAGAAATGAATAAAAAAGAGGAAACTTAATTTTTGCTATGTCTGAGGTTGGAGGAAGGCATAACAGGGAAAGATACTAAGGGCTGGAACAGACTGGCAAGAAGAGGCAGCTTGAAGCCGGTCCTATTGAAAACACACTGGGGCCACAGCAAACACATGCTGTGCCCTCAGTCTGCCTTGAACCCGGCCCAAATAGGAGCAGAAAAGGTCCACTCTTATTTGGGCTGGGAAAGAGTCGGCTTTCCCGGCCCCCCTGCAGCCCCAGAGAAGCTTCAAGATGCTCCAGTGGCATGCAGCATGTAAACACCATTCCTCCGGAGCATCTTGAAGCTGTCCATGTCTGGGCAGCTAATGGGCTTCTGCACATTATCGGAGCATGCGCCATGTAAATGCTGTGCTCCCAAGACGCCTGGAAGGGCATCTTTAATGGGGCATCTGTTCCAGCCCTTAGTGTTGCTTTTGCAGGGACCAGTCAGTCCTCAACAGTGCACACACATACACATAGGCTTGAACTTCATGTTTCCATTTGCTGTACTTGCATGCTGACATTTCTTGTGCCTCCACTGAGCAACTATCACACACACGGGGTCCTGCCCCACAGTTTGAGAATGACTCTATTAAGGGATGAGTTGGTATTTCTAGAAAAATCCTAACTGGGGACACAATTACTGCTATGGCTAAGGAATTAAAACAGTTTTTTGTTACTCATTACTTACTATTTTTATGGTATGGGGCCCTATGAAAATTAGATACTTTCAGTTTGGTGATTATGGTTCTATTCAGCATTGTGACAAAGTTTGGCTTCAGTGTCCCACCTTAACACAGATGTTTTGTGAGGCTCTCAGCAAATTGCTTAACATTTTCCCCCAGCTGGAGCATCTTCCATCTTGAGATTTTCTACCATGAATTGCCTTCAGAATTAAAATAATCCAAGTGGAAATATTGACTTTGGGAGTTGGAAGTCCACATCACTGCAAAGTGAGATGTGGGAGAAGACACATTTTCAAGGCACTATTTACCACACGTCTTCTTCTAAAGATCATTCTGAAGCTATTCCCATGATTTTGATTACTGTAATAACCAGCTTTGTGTATTTGCTCTGTTAACTAGAAAGATTGCTTCACATTTGTGAAGTACTAGCTCTTATGTGTTTGTAAAAAATTACAGTTATCCACTTTAATCTGAAATTCTAAGTCCACATTTTATATACTATCAGTAGTTTAATTCAAAGATATAGCTGTGTTAATCTGGAAAATCAGTATGCAAAAGGATATTGTAGCACCTTTGTGACTAACTGAAAGACAGAAGTTGGTAGACTGAACTTCTCTAGTCTTGAGCTGAATTCCTCAGATGCATTAGGTGAAGTGCATCTGAGGAAATAAGCTCAACTTTATGAAAGCTCAGGCTGCCAACTTCTATCTTTCAGTTAGTGTCAAAGGTGCTACAATATCCCTTTGCATACTGATAGCAGTGTAAATTTAACATGGCTAGAATTGGGGACCCATCAATCCCAGCATGGTCACCTTATCTGTTGGGTCTCCAAGGTTTGCTGTCTAACTTGAAATAACGAGACCAGACACAAATGTGAGTTGAAATAGGGCCACTTTATTTAAGGAATTAACTATTTATAACTGTACTTGCAAACTAGAGGGGAGCAACCTGATGTGGGAACAGCTGTGGCAGGAGGTCTATGCCTCAGGCCACCTCCTCAGCTTCCCCTGGATGAAACACCTGAGCTCCAAGGATAACCCAATGACTGGATTGCTTCCCGGCCAGCTTGCATCTGGTACGCCAGCCTGAGATTTCCACAGTCAACTTGCCAGACTTGACTGAGGATTATATCCCAGGTCAGCCCCAAGAAGGTCTCTTTTCTTCTTTCCTTACTCACAAGACCTAAGAAGAAAGTCAAAGAGGCCTAACTTTCACCCCAAGTGGGTACCATAGGTGTTCACCAGACTATTACATCTCCCCCCATAACCACCAGTGACCGCCTGTTTAAGTCCACACCTGAGACAATTTCCTGTGCCAAGAACAACAGTGTGAGATAGGCAAAAAAGCCTCAGAAAAAGGGGGGGGGGAATTCCTACCTGGCCCATAAAGTGACCACCAAAGCCATGCTGAAGTCGAGGCGGGAGGGCGGGACAACAATTCTTGGAAGAGGCAGAAGGGAAGGAGGAGCAGGCTTAAATAACCTTAGCCCCACCCCTATCTGTCTCCCAGACCTGGCACAATACACCAAGTCCAATCAAATTACTGGTCTCTATTCAAATAGACCAGTAAACTCCCATTTTAGGCATACAGCCTGGGGATGTGGATTCCTACACTGTGGGATTTTCTGGGCAGCTTCACCCACAATGATCCATTAGACCTGGAGAATTGCAACAAATAAATCATGGTAGTTTCTCTAAGGCTAAATGTTGTAAGCCACCCCAATTGTGTTGCATAGAGAGGCGGGATAAAAATAAATGATGATGATGATGATTAAATAGCCATGGTTAATACCTGGCTAAGACTACCAACAAAGAGTAAATGCTTTAGGCTATATTTCAGAGGAAGAAATTGGCAAAACCATCTCTGAGTATTTCTTGCCTAAGAAAACCCTATGAAAAATACATTGGGTCACCATAAGTCCACAGAAGACCTGAAGGCACAGACACACTTTCTGTCATGCCTGTCTCCCGATTTTTGTTCTAAAAACCTGTTGCATAGAACCAGCTGCTAATTGTGTGTAAGGTTGGGGGGAGGTGAACTGCACAGAGACTCAAAAATGTTAATGTGAATAAATATTTTAAAAAAATTGGATTTTTCTTTCTTTCTTTTTTAAGGTCTTGGACCACAAAGGGGAGTTGCTTCTCAGTTTGAATACTTGGGAAATGAGAGAGAAAATAATTTAACAATTTTTCCAGCTTCTGCCTTTTTCACTGACCTTTAACACTTTTGAAGTGGCAGTTGTCTTCCAGTAGCTGGCAACTAGCAGTTGCACCTCTCCCCAAATTATGGTTATGTTGCTATGTAGCATTATTTCCACTGCCCATATCTGCATGTGTACATTTGTGTGCACACATGTTTAGCTTCACAAAAGAGGGAGATAATGCCATTTTTTTCACTGAGGCAGGAGTTTCATACAAACTATCTTCATTTTGCATGAAAAATTGCAGAAACCATTGGGGCAGGGGGAGACATTTGGCATCTCTGTCCTGAAGTGGTATCTTCTCAAGGGGACTGGACTGTCAGTGGGACACTCTCTGACTGTGGCAAGACAACACGAGAATCCCATTGAGGTTTCCTCATATCCCCAATAGTGAGAGAAGTACTGGCATCCAGCTAGAAGCTTCCCCAAAGACCCTTGTTACTATAACCCTTCCTACAAATCACTGGAATTGTCCCCATCTGCAAATCATGCAGCAACCAAAAAAGGGGAGAATTTAGGCTAAGAAGTAACTACTTCCCATGAACTGCTTACTATTTGGCACAGACTCTGTATCCTTCAGCTTATGCAAGCAAGCATGCCATAGTTGGCAGTCGCCTTCAGAATTAAAATGAGTGGTTGACAATGTAATAGAAGATGCCAATGAAACCTGCTGCAAAGGAGAGTAGAAATCGATATTCAAAATGTCAATGGCCTGTTTCCTGGCAAGTGTCCGCTACACCAGTGCTTCTTAAGCTATCTGATATGGGGCAGGGGAACCCTCCATTATTTTTTCCCATGGGTTACAGTTGTTTCTTTCTTTCCTGGAAGTTTGTGAGAGACTGGTAGCCAATGGATTGGAGGACCAGTACTTGTCCAGGGACTACTGTTTTGAGAAGCATTGAACTATACAACATTTCTCTCTCATCCTTGAAAGGTAGTCATCATGTTGTTACTCTTCAGCACTATAACTGGGCATCAAAAACAATGAAGTCAATTGCCCTTAAGTAGTTTGTGTATCACAACATATCCGGTTATGGGAGTGTTTAATAATCTCCACTTTCTAAAGGTTCCACTCCAAAGAAACAAAGAAAACAAGCTTAATTTCTTTTGAGATCAGCAGCTCTGTGGGTGGTGGACTCCCTTCCCTTTCATTCCAGTGACACATTAAGTGTAAGTTGTTTTCTCTGGGTCATGATTTTAGATACTTCTAAACAATTTGGCTTTTTTCCCCCTGGTCTCTTTTGTCAAAGCCTTGCTATTGTATATGAAAACTATTTCATGACAGACTATGGTTATGTGCAAGCAATGGATAACTGGATGCTTATGTTTATTTGATTTCTCTTTTATCACCTGTTCAGTATGTGAATTGGTTTGAAAGTTAGAGACATGTTTTTTTTAAATGTGTTTTTTTCTTGAGTAGCAAATAAATTATATCAGATTGATTTCTAGATCTCAGAAGTAAGTGTGTCCTTGACGGTGGTTAAGCATTGTACTGTTCTTCTTCTTTAAATGACTAACCTGGACTAAGAGGTTGGAGCAAGAGGTATTTTGCAAAATTAAACCTGTTTCAGCTGAACATGTTTTAACTAGTTAATAAGAAACATCAAAAAAAAGGCAAAAGGCAAAAGACAAAACCCTGAGGTCATGAGCATTCTTTTTGTAAAGCTAGTGTTTGATGTTTAAATTTGGTTTTTTTGGGGTCTGTCTATAACTTAAGTTTTAATAACCTAGCTCAAATGCAGATTTCTAATTTTCAATTAACATAGGAATAATTTTGTTGGCTAAAATAAAATAAATGAATGAATGAAAAGTCTGAACCATGACATGTTCTAGGAAGAGATTTTTAAAAAATTCCAAATTTTTCAAAAACAAACCAACAAACCTAACAATCATGTGGCAACTGTATAGCTCAAGCTTTAAGTATTAACTTTTAACCTTTGACCTTACAGATTTTAACCAATGAAATGTCTCTTTAAACTTTAAAGGAAACAATGATAACGAGCGCCTGGCGATTGCTAGACAGCGAATTCCATATCGGCTTGGTCGAGTAGTTGATGAATGGCTACTCGACAAAGGTAAAAACATTGATTAAAACTTCAAATAAAAAAATAATTTGAACATAACCGAGTAGTGCTTCATTGTAACACCAATAAACATAAAAACAATAAATTTTTCAGTAAAACTAAATTAAAAACAAATTTTAAACAGTAAAATGTAGAGTAAATATTTGCATACCGTGTATATAATAATTTCTATACATTTTAGTGGTACCACCTGTTTAATAATCTTACCCTGTTAACTTAAGGTTAAAGGGACTGTTAAATATAATCCACTAACTCAATCTATGAAGGTACTCGTAGCAAACATTAACCAAAACTGATAAATCGTTCATAGATTATGTTACATGTTCCATCATCTAAATTCTTAACTAAATCTCTCTGTGTGTAGTTATGAGATGTTCATTACGGTCCTGAAACCAACCAACCAACCAACAAACAAAATCATTGTTTAAACCATAGGTTATCTTAAATAGTGGGCAGTATGATTGCCAGACAAGATGAAGTCCCTTTAACGTTTGCTACTTTCTAAGGGGATTTGGGAACAAACATGACTTAAAAGAGAGCTTAAAGTTGTGTGCATGCTTTTATTATGCGCAGAACCCAATCTGCAAAAGAAAATTTATTAATACTACTAATAATAATGGTTTTGCACTGATGAGGAATTCTATTTTAAATAGCAATGTGACATGACTCTACATTGATGTATGTACCATTCCTTGAAATTGCTTTTACATCTCAGACATTTTTATTTCATTACTTTTTTTTAATTTGGTAGTGTTGCAGAAAGACAGGCAGACATCTCTCTCCCTCTCTCTCTCCCTCTCTGTTTCTCTACCCTGAAATGCTCAGAATACAGTATGTATCCCATACCTCCTGTGTGTGTGTGTGTGTGTGTCAGGGGAATGCATCAATATTCATATTCATATATGAAGGTCACCTCTAGGAATGGTAAGCTGGAGACACAGTTTTACTAAAAGCATACATAGGACAGATATATCACTTACCCTTGAAGATCATCAGCTTTAAGATGTATTAAAAATAATGACTTATTTATAGATTATATATTGCTACATAGAAGAATGTTTGTAAGAGCGAAATATTATACATAAATATTGTGCAGTCTTTGCAGTATTTTACCTTTTGTGTAGTAGAATCTGACACACACCCCACTTCTAAAATTTACCCCGTCTCCAAAAAAAAAAAGAATGTTGAAGGGAAATATTTCAGAAAATGGATTACAAAAAATTAAAAACAATTTTCAGTTGTTTTTATTTCGGTCATAAATGTGCACATGCACACACACACGTACACACACACACAGGAGAAAAAGAAGTTTAAGAAAATATTTAGATTAACAGTTCTGCATTCCATAGACACCTCATTGAAAAGCAATGAATTATGAGCAAATTTCCTTTCTTATAGTTTATTGCTCTCATTCTCCACCCCATAATAATCTGTTAAAGTCATCCTCTGTTTAAGAGTGTAGCGTTCACAATCAACATTTTTTGCATGTATGTAATACTATCTTTGCAGGGCGTCAGCTCACAATCTTCAATAGCCAAGCGACGATAAAAATTGGAGGCAAGGAGCGGGGTCATCCATTTCAGGGCCAGCTTTCCGGACTGTACTACAATGGCTTGAAAGTCCTGAACATGGCTGCCGAGAACGACGCCAACATAGTGATAGAAGGGAATGTGAGACTTGTTGGTGAAGTGCCTTCCTCTATGACAACTGAGTCAACTGCCACTGCAATGCAGTCTGAGATGTCCACGTCGGTAATGGAAACCACTACCACTCTGGCAACAAGTACAGCTAGAAGAGGAAAGCCACCAACGAAAGAACCCATTGGTCAGGTTAGTCATGGAATTTCTAAATATTTGGATTTTGTCTATTTCCTTATTTATGGTTTCTGGAATTTCTACCATTGCCTGCTTTTAAAGGTCCTGAAGATATAAGGTCTTAGTGATTGGTGGCACGCGCCACAGTGGTTGCGTCTTCCTTGTTTTCAAAGAGACCCATGTAACACAGTTGATAGAAGTGTGTGTGTTTTGTTCATCCACATATTTAGGCAAGTGTCTGGATATAGTTTTCATTTTCTACAGTGCTCTTGTGGAAACAAGTTATTCACCTGAGGTAGATGAACAACTATGGTTGGACCAAGCAACTGCGGGCACATCTCCGTTGTATTTTAAGAAGCATCTTTTTCTAGAATTAAACACATGAGCACAATAGAGATGATTTCGCATTAAGAAAACTTGACTGATTTACCAAATATTTGGCTGCTACAGAAATTAGGTACAATATTCCAGTTTTCTCCTTGGTAATAACAAATATGTAAAAAAAAAAAGCCATGATTTACTGCCACCTCAGACAAAGTTACATTTTTTGTCATTGACAAGGAGAGAATTGGAACATTCCTTATGCAGTCCACAGCAGAGGCCGCCAGTGGTTCTGCTGCTTCAAGGTAGTGAATCTGAGTTTTATAGGTGTTATTCTCAGTTTTATGGAAACTATTCAAGTACTGAACTTGTTTGTGGAATCAGATTCACTACCTTGGGTAAAGCCCATGCTGGATTTACTATCTCCAAGCAGTGGAGCCAGTGACTGCCTCTAGTTCACAAATGCCTCTGACATGGACAACATCTTTCCATATGGGGAGGTTATAATTCCTTCTCAACCAGATACTCTTCCTGGGGTGTTACAAATTCAGACAAATGTTTTGCACTCAGATGTGGATTCCCACACAGACATCAAAGCAAGTCACACAGGGTCAAACTAGATGGTACATTCACCACATTTGTTTCAGGCTGAGTCTCTCTTATCCATAATTGTGAAATACTCCAAAATCAAAAATTGTTGGCATGGGTTGAGATAGTGACACCTTTGCTTTCTGAAGGTTAGTACACAGACTTTGCTTTATGCTCAAAATTATTTTAAAATATTGTGTATAAACTACCTTCTGGCTATGCGTATAAGGTGCATATGTGCAAGTGTATGAGGTATATATGCAAATAAAATGCTTATAAGGTATATAAGGTACATGTGAAACATAAATGAATTTCATATTTAGAATTGGGTACCATCTCCAAGATATATGCAAATATTCAAAAATTTGGAAAAAAAAATCCAAAACTCAAACCATTTCTGGTCCCAGGTTTTTCAGATAAATTAGACTCAGTCTGTATTCCTGCTAGAGATAAAACTTTCTATCATAGCATGTCATTTTCCTTAGGTGAGTATGTCTCGCATGCTTCTTTTTTGACTGTCTGCTGAAAGGTAAATATGTGTTCAGTTTGTAAGTCTGATTGCTAAGACACTTATCTCTGAGGAATCTTTGTTCTGGGAAGAACAAATATTATGCTTAATAGTAGGATATAGTCATTACCTTTAAGGTTTAGTTTTCCCCAGTGATAGTGCTGTGTTTTTGTTGTTGTTTTTTTGGTTTTTTTGTTTTGTTTTGTTTTTAAAAAAGAGAGAGACTCTGGGTATAAATACACATCTTATGCTCCTCAAGCTTATTCCAACTCAGGACAAGCATTCTCTGAAGTTTGGATGTACGTTTTAACAGCTCTATTCTACATTTTTTTCTCCCTTCTAACCCTCCCTTTGCTTATCTCTTCTCATTTCCCATGCATTTGTTGGGGGTAAAAGTTTGTGATAAGGAGAAAATGTGACAACCAAAGTGCATGTTTATTGCCTGGATACTCAGTTAAACCTTCATGAACATACCTGATCTTTATGGATTGGATACATCTTGTGACACCAAGAAGCATTGGGAACTTCATTTTCTATGCTTCCCAGTGTTAGCAGATGCCCCCCAACCAAAACATTCCTGTGGTAGTACTCAAGCCTTAAAGGATAAGATCTTTTGGAAGCCAAACCTCCCTGTCTTCTGTACTTTAAAGGGTAAGTTTTGAAAGGGTAAAGGAAAAGTAGACATTTGAAGTTGCATCTTGAGGCTCAATCTAAATCATGACCAATTTTAATGAGTTAATATGGGCCCACTCTGAAGCAACTTGTTTAAGATGGATCCAAACAAGTGTGACCTGTAGCAAAATGTTGCATTGTGGTGCAATCTTGTTACATGTTCTATCTGACTAATTTATTCATTCTTTCAGAATGCACTCCTTCATTCCTTATCCGCAGTAGACACTCTGAATTCTGTGGGCAATCTGACTCCTCTTTTGCCTTGATTTAGAGGCTTGTTCCTAATTTTTTTTTTAATTTCACTTTTGCAGACCAGAATAGAAATGCTTCTCAAGGTGTTAAGTCTCCTTTTTCTTCCCTTAGGCTTGAAAAAGATGGCCCTTTTTTGCCATCTTCTCGGTGGCTTAGGAGCATGACATTTACACACTGTATGCTTCATAGAGTCATAGAATTGTAGAGTTGGAAGAGACTACAAGGGCCATCCAATCCACTGCATGGCCGTTTACACACCTTCATGACACTCCAGCGGTGTTTACATACTGCACAATACCAAAGCATCATGAAGCTGGCTTTTGGTTACATTGCGGCTGCCAAGCTGGCTTTTTGCCACTCCTTTTTTGGGCAGTTTCAAGGCGAATTGGGGCCGCGTCATACAGTTGATTCAAGCCACCCCTTCTGGATGTTTATTTTAGCCCACAGTACACATTTTTCAATTCCATCGCCAACATCAACTCATCCCCAGTCTGTGCTATTAATCTGTGCTGTTAATATATAGGTGATGATGATTACATCATTGCCGCTTTACCTTTACGTAACTTCATATTAATGTAGAGATCAATTGTAGGTCTCATGGGGTTTTGTGAGATCACACTGTACTCTGAGAGTGTGTAATAGAGGTAAGAGAGAAGATACTTGTGGTCTTCTTTAATTGCCTAGTTCTGAAGGTAATATGACACAGAACTTTCAAATTCTATTCTTTTCACTGAATTATAATGTGCTGGTGCATTTCATCAAAGAGGGGTCACTCTGCGTGAGATAGTTTTCCTACCATGCTCTGGTCTTTCTGTACTTCGTTTAAAGATAGGATCAAATTACTTTGCTATGAATGAGTGGGCATTCAGATACATATTTCCCCTTCTGGCCTTTTAATATTTTACGGAAACATACAAGTAGGGTCACCAACACTTAACTGCCTTTGCTGTTGTAGCATTAACAGCAGCCCGATGTGCAGAGATGTAACAGGTGATACATTTCCTAATATGCACTGACCTAACCTAGACCTGCATAACTTCAGCAGATTGTTTCAGACTATGCCCTGAAATAATGACGAGAGTGATATTATATTTAGCACAAGAGCTGGAGTGTCTCTACAGTACTCAGTTATGTAGCAGTTGACTACTACTTTAACATCCATTGTTCCATTCAGTTGTATTCTGGCATTAGCAGTTTGCTAAGGAATATCAGAGTTCTCTGGCAGAGACCTTTAGTGGGTCTAAGGCAGAAACAATCCGGTTTGACACTCCTATAATTGCCCTGGCTCAATGCTAGGGAATTCTAGAAACTGTAGTTTTGTGAGACATTAGTTTTCTCTATTAGAGAGCTCTGGTGCCACAATAAACTACAATTCCCAGGATGCCCTAGCACTGAGTCAGGGGAGTTAAAGTGGTCTCAAACTGTATTATTTCTGCTGTGTGTTCTGCACCTAAGATGGAAACAGGAAATCCAGCATGATGTAGTGGTTTGAATATTGGACTGTGACTCTGGAGACCAGGATTTGATTCCCTGCTCAGCCATGGAAACCCACCAGGTGCTGTTAGGTGAGTCACACACTCCCAGCCTCAGAAAGCCCAATGATATGGTTTTCATAAGTCTGGAATGACTTCAAGACACACAACAGTAAAGATGTAAAAATATTCATAGGATATTTTAAATGAAAAAGGAGTTTCTCAAGTGCTGAAAAATCACAAGGAGAATCCTGACCAAAGATATTGTCTTAATGAGAAGCCATTCCTCACCCCATTGTAATGACTGAGCTTTGTTAAATACCCTTATTAAAGAAAATATTACCTCTTCCCCCACCCCCTATAGCAGGGGTTCCCAACCTTTTTGACTCGCGGAGCCCTTATTTATGTGGCAGAGCCCCTAAGAGGTCTACCCTATGTCTTACAAGTTAATGGTGTTTAGGAGTATATATAAGAACATATTCTTATTCTTTAATTTCATTCAATTTTAATTTTGTTCATTTTTCTGATGCAGCCACAGAGCACTCAGGAAGAGCACACAGAGCCCTAAGGGCTCTTCGGAGCACAGGTTGGGAACTGCTGCCCTAGAGAATCACCATTCATCTGCACCTTCCCTCACTCATTATCTTGGATTGAAAAGTTTGCCCTCCAGAAGCACAGGAAGGCAGTTTGCCCTTTTAGTTGTCTTATATTTATGTATAGCTCAAGTTGTCAGACAATGTGCATAAGAGTTACTGTCTGATAGATGGGATTAAATATAGTGCCTTGCCCAATCATAGCCACGTAGTAGCTGGTGGAGGGCAGAGGGTGGTTAAGTAAAGCATCTCCCTATTTTCTGATAGCCAGACACAAGACAATGCAAGCTTTGATTTGACCTGAACAAGGCAGTATATGTAATCCTGAAGTGGTATCTTTAAGAAGATAACTCCTAGGCACATTGGCTGACAACTTTAGAACATTCATAAATATACAGCAAACCAAACGGCAAACAGGCTTCCTCTGCTTCTAAAGGACATTTTTTTCAAAGCAGGAAAATGGGGAGGGGGTAGTAAAATGGTGAGTCTTGGGGAAAGGGTCATTGCTCTGTCTCCCTAGAAGTGCAAGGAAAAAAATAGGCCTTCCTCCTCTTGATGCTCTCTGAATAAATCCTTAGCTATGAGAATGTTTTTGAAAACTGTGCAGTTTCTGGAGGCCTTCTGACAGCAGGGAGAAAAATCAAACAAATGATTCATTCTTCTCCTGTGAGAATGAAATTAAGAAAGTTTGACATCCCTAGTGGGTCCCCCTCACCTGGGCTGAGGACTAGGAGTAAGGAGTAAAAGAGTAAGAGGTTTTTACAAGAGCAGGAGTAGGAATAAGGAGTAATGATATTGTACATGCAAACACCAAAAATCAATTTTATTATATTGCATTGGGTAAGGGACTGGGAGGCAAAGAGAGACACTTACACACACACGCACACCAGCCTTGCAAAGCATCCGGGCTTTTCCCCAGGACTGGGTAGTAGGAGTAAGGAGTAAAGGAGCAAGAGGTTTTTATAAATGTTAAATGTTTTATGCTTTTTGATAAGCTCATTTTGTCATGGCCTTCAGCTAGTACAATAAATGTTAACTTGAAACTTGAAAACTATAAGAGTAGGAGTAACATTCAGAAAAAACATCTTATTCCACTGCTCCCCAGCCCTGCCTCTCACAGTACAGCTCTACCAGAGAATTCAAAGAACTCAACAACTCTAACAACTCAACATTAACCACTAAGGTTGGGTTCCAGGATTCTCTGTGGACGCCAAAATCCTGGATGCTCAAGCCTCATTATATACTATGCCCTAGTAAAGTGGTGTCCCTTATATAAAATATTTTCAAGCCATGGGTGATTTAATCTGTGGTTGAAAAAATCCAAGGATATGGAAGGCTGAATGTACAAGGATGAGCACTTGGAAAATGAGTACCACAGTTATTAAAAATAAGTTTTCTGCATTGGTAAAGCTGTGGCAATATTTGGTGCATGTTCATTACATCTAACAAGGTTTGTGCTGCCTTGATTTCCTCTGGCTCATTGTTCTTGTTTCCATCCGGCTGAAACACACCTGTCCTTTGATTTGTAGAGGTTACTGTGCTGACATCATTGCAACATGGGAGATGAAATTTGCCAGCAAGCATCCCTAGTTGCACTCTCACTGCAAGTTCAGGCACGTAGAGATGCCAGATCTTCTCTTGTCTGAATCAGTCTGCCAGTGTATATAAATAGTTAGTACTATTATTTTTTGACTTATTTCTTTTATCAGCAAGATATGCTTGCATGTTCCAGTGACACTTGGACACTGCAGTGCCTGATCCAGCATAGATACTGAGCACTTTCATCTCATTGACGTCAGTGAGAATAGAGGATGTTTAATACCTTGCAGGAGGCAGTTATTCTCTTGTAGGAAACATATATTTAAAAGGGACTTTACCTTTGTGTCCTAGATCTGCTTCTCTTCACTTTCCTGTCTATTTTTTAAAAATTATTTCAAAAACTCTCTCTGCTTGTCACAGAAACTGAGGGGCATTGGACTTAAGAGCTATATACCATACTGAAAGGAAGAAAGTTACTTTCCTTCCCTTCCAGCCAAATACAGCTTTCAATTAATTAGCACAGTGACGAAAACAGGCAATTGAATATTAACTGTTAATGGAAGAAAGTTAATGCCGATACAAGAATGTGCAAGTTTAGGGAGAAAATGAGCTGATAAAAAGTAAATGATCTAATCAATTAGAGATTATTTGGTCCATTTGCAGAGCTATTGGATTCAATTAAAGATCACAATTCCCATTTAAAGAGACATAATTTAAGTCTCTCATGATTATTTATATATTTTTCTTTAAAAAAAATGTAGAGCTGGCCTAGTTTTTCCTAAATGTGTTTCCTTTTCTATATAAGGTCTACAGATCTCATGACCCAACAAACTGCATGCAGCTGATTAATCATTTATGGTAGAGTATCAGATCCTGCCACTTTGCAAACACCACACAAACACACCTTTGTTGACCCAAACAGACAACAAAACAAAGTGGCTAAAGAACTTTTGGCAGGCAGTTGCTGTATGTGGCCAGTTTACTGTGTTTGACTTGGTGGTTCATAGTTGTCCAGACCTGTTATAAATGTATGTTCAAGAAAGTCTTTTTTGAGGACTAGCTCTTGCAAATATCCCATCAAATTTCATGCAGTGGGCTGTAGTTCAGTAGTGGAACACTGTGTTCTGCCTACAGGAACTCCCAGGTTAATTCCCTAGCATTCCCAGGCTGTGGTTCTCATACCAGTCCAGTGGTCAGGGATCCTTTTAGTGATAATCCAACAAAATCTAAATAGCCAAGAATACCACTGTACTAGGTACCAGCATCAAGTGTATGCTCTGGTACTAGCATTGTGGCCTAGCAGAATCAGCCTGTGCTTGTGTGTGCTACAAACTAATAATAATAATAATAATAATAATAATAATTTGTTTTATTTATATACCACTATTCCAAAGATCATAGCGGTGAACAGCAAGTAAGCTAATTAGCAAGTATGCTAATTTGCCCCCAACAGTCTGGGTACTCATTTTAGCGACCTCGGAAGGATGCAAGCCTGAGTCGAGCTTGGGCCCTTTGCTGGTCTTGAACTCGCAACCTTGTGGTTTTGAGTGAATGGCTGCAGTACAGGCATTTAACCACTGCGCCACCAAGGCTCCATATGTACTCAGTGGATGTGAGGACAGCAGCAGTATTTAGGAGGCATGAAATACTCTTCTCCTGGTATTCCCAACTCTATAGAAGGATGCTTGTCTTGAATTTGGGAGGATGGGAGGTCACCTGTCTTCTGTGCTCAGAATGTCAATAGCTTGTGCAATGTGTAATATCATCTTGTAGAACAGGTGGCAAGCAGTGATCAGTTATCAAATGTAGGAGAGCATATCCAAATGTTTTAGATCTCCATTTAGATACACTGATCCAGCTTTCACAGGAACTCAGAATATCCATAAATACCTACAGAATCAGCATCTCATTTCTTACATTTGCACAGATGTGATCCTTGTAGTGTATGTTTCAAGGAGCCAGCGTAGCGCTGTAGTTTGAGTGTTGTACTACACCTCTGGAGACCACGGTTCAATTCCCAGCTTGACAATGAAACCCACTGGGTGATATTGGGCATGCCACAGTCTCTCAACCTCAGGGGAAGGGAATGGCAAATTGTCCCTGAACAAATCTTGCCAAGAAAACCCCATAATATGTTAACTTTAGGGTCTCCATCAGTGAGAAATGACTTGAAGGCACATGAGCCAAAAAGAGTAGTAGTTTGAGTGTTGAACTACAACTCTGGGAGGACAGGATTTGGATCCTCATTCAGCCATGGAAACCCATGAGGAGATCATGACCAGGTCACATTTTCTCCACCTCAGAGGAGAGCAATGGCAAATCCTCTGAAAAAATCTTGCCAAGAAAACCCTATGGTAGATTAATAATAATAATAATAATAATAAAATTTATTTTTACCCCGCCCTTCCAAATAGATCAGGGCGGCTTACAGAAGTGCATCAAGTGCACGCAGATACAATTAAAAACAGTAAACAACAGTCACAGAAAACTAAAAACAGGAATAAAAGCCCCGTCGCCCTTCCTCATGGCCACGGAAGAGGAGGGGAGGCCCACAGGATCTTAGTCGGGGAATGCCTGCTTAAATAGGAAGGTCTTAAGATCCTTCCTAAATTGGGCCAGGGTGGTAGATGAGCGGAGCTCAATGGGCAGCGTGTTCCAAAGGGCTGGGGCAGCTATAGAAAAAGCCCTTCTAGACGTAGAAGCGCGCTTAGCCCCAGGCGCCTTCAGCAGTTGCTGCCCAGATGTTCTGAGGGTGCGAGGCGGATTGTACGGGGAGAGGCGGTCCTTTAGGAAACCTGGGCCCAAGCCATTTAGGGCTTTATAGGTAATAACCAACGCCTTATATTGAGCTCGGAAGCGAACGGGCAGCCAATGTAGATCTTTAAGTACAGGTGTTATGTGGCTGGTCCTGGATACGCCAGTGACCAGCCGGGCTGCCATATTCTGTACCATTTGCAGCTTCCGAGTTTGGTATAAGGGTTGCCCCATGTAGAGTGCATTGCAGAAATCCAATCTCGAAGTTACCAGAGCATGTACCACAGTTTCTAGGTCCCTCCGGTCCAGATATGGGCGCAGCTGGCGAATCAGCCGAAGCTGGTAACAAGTGCTCTTGACCGTCGCATTCACCTGAGCAGTCAGATGAAGCGACGAGTCAAGAAGCACTCCCAAACTGCGCACGGAGTCCTTCACAGGGAGCGTGACCCCGTTCAGGACAGGTGGAACCACCGCCATTCCTGGACCGGGGGAACCTATCACTAGTACCTCCGTTTTCTCTGGATTCAGCTTGAGTCGGTTTTTCCTCATCCAGTCCATTACTGACTCCAGACAGGCCACGAGAGGAGAGACGCCATCCCCGGTCACTGCATCAGTCGGAGACATAGAGAAAATAATCTGGGTGTCATCAGCGTACTGATAACCCCGCGCCCCATGTCTCCGGATGATCTCTCCCAGCGGTTTCATGTAAATGTTAAATAGCATGGGAGACAGAATGGCTCCTTGAGGGACCCCAGTTTTAAGGGCCCGCTCGCTGGAGCACACGTCCCCCAGCTGCACCATCTGGGACCTCCCAGAGAGGTAGGACCGGAACCACTGGAGCACAGTGCCCCCGATTCCCACCTCAGCCAGGCGTCCCAGAAGGATACCATGGTCTATGGTATCGAAAGCCGCTGAGATGTCCAAGAGCACCAACAGGGACACGCTTCCCCGGTCAGCGCTCAGACGGAGATCATCGACCAAGGCGACCATGGCCGTCTCAACCCCGTGACCCGCCCGGAAGCCAGTTTGAAATGGATCCAGATAATCCGTTTCATCCAAGACCGCCTGAAGCTGGAGCGCAACCGCCCTCTCGATCACCTTCCCCAAAAATGGTAGCAGAGAAACAGGCCGATAATTATTATGTACCAGGGGGTCAAGGGAGGGCTTTTTTAGGATCGGTCTTACAATGGCCAATTTAAGATCCGATGGAAATCGCCCATCCCTGAGAGAGGTGTTAATAATCCGGCGTAACAAAGTGGTTACTACCGGTCCCCCCTGGGCCGCTAACCACGAGGGGCAGGGATCAAGAGAGCAGGTTGTTTTCCGAACACTTCCGAGGATCTTGTCCACATCCTCGGTACTCACCAACTCAAACTGATCCAGTATAACACAGTCCGCGGAGGCTCTGGACACTTCTACCCTAGGTTCTGCACTAACGTCGGCGTTCAGACCTTCGCTTATGCGAGAAGTTTTATCCACAAAAAAGTCATTGAAAAAGTCACAGCAGGCCTTAGAAGGTTCAAGGATCTGGTTCAGGGCAGGAGGGAGCTGAGTTAACTCCCTGACCACCCTGAACAACTCTGCTGGACGTGACTCAGCGGACGCAATACGAGCACCATAGAACGAATTCTTTGTTGCTCGTATTGCCTCTCCGTAGTCCTTCAACAGCCGGTCTAGGAGAGTCTTGTCGTTTAAGCGAAGGTATTTCCGCCAACGGCACTCTAGTCGTCGCAGGACCCGCTTCCTCGCCCGGAGATCTTCCGTATACCAAGGCTTACGATTGGAAGCGGGCCTGAGAGGACGCTTGGGAGCGATTCTGTGTATAGCCCCAGAAAGACCGGTATTCCAAATACCGGTAAGGGCATCAACAGAGTCGCCGTCATTTCCAACCGCGAGCCCCTCTAAGGCTTCTTGGAACCTCTCAGGTTCCATCAGCCTTCGAGGGTGGACCATCCTAACAGGTCCACCACCCCCGGGGGGGGATCTGGGTAGAGGCCTTGATTTTCACCTCTACCAGGAAATGATCCGTCCATGACAGGGGGGAAATATTAGCTATTTCCACCCACGGATTTTCCGCATCCGAACAGAAAACCAGATCGAGTGTATTACCCGCGCAATGCGTGGGACCCTGTATCAGCTGGGACAGGCCCATGGCCGTCATGGTCTCCATGAATTCCCGAGCCGCACCGGATGGAACATAGCTGGCCGTGAGAGAGATGTTGAAGTCGCCCAGGACAAGAAGCCTGGGCGTCTCCATCATCAGTTCAGCAACCAGCTGTGTCAGCTCGTTAAGGGAGTCTGCTAATGCACGGGGTGGCCGATACACCAGCAGAATCCCTAGACTGTCCCTAGCTTTCAGGGTCAGGTAAATACACTCGATATAGGAGGTCTGTCGGATGTGGTTCCTGGTGAGGGACACGGTGTTCCTATATACCAAGGCCACACCCCCCCCCCCGCCCACCTAACCTGCGCTGGTCCTTCACCGAGTACCCAGCAGGCAGGGCCTGAGCCCACACCGCATCCCCTTCAGGCCCTAGCCAGGTCTCGGTAATGCAAGCCAGGTCACACCTAGAGTCCTCCAGGAGATCCTGGAGGATGTGGGACTTGTTATTAATAGACCTGGCATTGCACAGGAGCAGCGACAGGGTTTGTGGCACGGTTGGAGTGACCCTCAGGTCCTTCAGGTTGGGAGGGGGACAGGAAGGTGGGATAGATATAATGCATCTATCCCGCCTTCCCCTGGAACGGAAGTCCCTTCTCCCACCGCCATACCTCCCCCTGCCCCACACTACCTCAATAGGAGCTCCGCCCTCCCCGATGTCAACCCCAGCCCCGGCATCCCCCGCATCCCTAACCTCCCCCCGACCCTCTATGGCCGCTGATGGAGCAGAGGGCAGCCACTATAGGCATCCTCTGACTCCCTGGCGACCCAGCCCTCCCGCGTCCGATGGACACTGCGCAACTGCGCACCGTCGCAGCTCCGCAGAAGCAGTCCAGGTGTCTGTGGGGGGTTCCCCCAAGTCCAGGGGCGGCACTCCCGGGGCGGTGCGCAGATGCGCACCTCTAAAAACCACCGGGAGGAGGCCGCCCGGCAGAGGAACAGTCCCGGCGAGGCTGCAGCGGCGGCGGCGTCCGGCGTAGAAGGCAAAGGGGGCGTGCCAGGAGGGTCCGGTTGCCCGGCTTTTTATCCCCGCCGCTCTCACCTGGCGGGGCTCCTCCCAACTTCCCCCCAGATGGTCCTTAAAGGGGCCTTCACGCCCTTGCTGGCCGCCAAACGCCAAGCCAGAGCAGTCCAGGTGTCTGTGGGGGGTTCCCCCAAGTCCAGGGGCGGCACTCCCGGGGCGGTGCGCAGATGCGCACCTCTAAAAACCACCGGGAGGAGGCCGCCCGGCAGAGGAACAGTCCCGGCGAGGCTGCAGCGGCGGCGGCGTCCGGCGTAGA
>NC_056522.1:18748252-18799950 GCF_019175285.1 Sceloporus undulatus
TTAACCTTAGGATCACCATAAGTGGGAAATAACTTTAAGACACATATCAACAAAGGGCACACAGGGCAAGGTAAATATTGTAAAATACAATTGCAATAGTGAAATAAATTGTGCAAATATATTCACAAATGAGGTAGAATTGTTTTTTTAAAAATATATGCAAATTTCAGTGCAAGGAAAACAAACAGCAAGTCTCTCAAAGCAATAGGGATGGGAATGGAGTACAGGTGGTACTGGGAAAGAATCAAACAAGGTTGAGAGATTTTCACATCACTGAACAAAAATAATGACCATGGAAGACTTATATAAATTCAGCCTAAATGATGAGGAAATTGAAACAAAGATTTTCCCCTGTCTTGGATCATCCATTGACCAGAACCAAGATAGCAGCCATGAAATTAGAAGACTAGGACTGGGGAGGGCAGCTATGAAAGAACTAAACAAGGTCCTAAAACGCAAAAACATAACATTGAACTGTCTAAGAGGAAAATTTTTAAAAAGAGCCAAGTAATAATTTAGGATGTAAATCCTCCATTATTTCATCTATACCTGTGATGATGAATCATTTCCATAGTTTTCTCCCAACTGTAAGAGGAAATGAATATTTGTTCACCTTTCCCCCCAGCATTCTCAGATTTCAGTCTTTTATCAACTATTCTGTGGACAAATTCACTTTTTTGTACCAAAAAAAATCTGTCTGTGGCTGAAAGCCCCATTGTCTCCAGAAACACACATTTTTGTGCAAAATGTTAATAAAAATAATATAATAATAAATTTTAGCTTTTTATACACAAACCACATGGACATTTCTTGAAAGATGTTTCTAGTATTTAGGGACAAAAGAGATGAGCAGGAAAAAGTGGCTTGAAGCTGCCTTTTCTGAAGCCACATTGAAACCCCACCAACCACACCACCCACTCCCTTTTTAGTCTAGCTTTTCTCTCCGTAGGGCAGCTTGGGGGCAATTTTCATCAGGCTTCAAGGTTTGCATCATCTAAACAGCCCTCCTCAAAGCCAGCTGGAAGCCTGCTTATTTTGACTGACTGTTCACCCCTGAGTGAGTGAGTGAGTGAGTTATTGTTGTTTCATGAAGAAATGTGTCTTTGGCGCTGTACAGGCAAGAAGAAAAGGACGGCCAGAGGCCGCCCCTTTTCCCCTGGATCATTGCCGCGGCATCTGCATGGGTGCGGCAGCAATCTGCTCTAAAAAGGAGCTGCAAAACTCAGTTCCTCTCCTCTGCTGCCAAGGCACCATTAACACCCTAGAGCAGCGCAGTGACGTCTCTTTGGATACAGTGCACAAGGCACATCATCAGCTCATGAACTGTCTGAACTCACGCGTGCTCAAAATGGCACCGAGAGAGTGTGGAGCGTGCAAATGCTCCCTCTCCAGAGCCCTAATTTCAGCCCCAGGCTGCCGCAAAGTGGCGGCCTGTGCCCAGGCCTTTCTTTACACAATAGTTTTTCAAGCACTTCAGGATATGTGCATACCAGGGAAGAATTTTGCAAAAGTCTTGCTTCTGTGTTATTCTTCCCAAATAATTTGTTTTCTGAGAAATGAATAACACAAAATATTTCCCACTGTTCCTAGTATTGATAAGCTACATGAGGTTAAATTTCCTGGGGATATTAATCCTTGAACACAACAAATTGTAATGGCCTCTTTTGCTTGAAAATTTCATTTATAAATAGATTCAGTGTCTCTCCTTTTTTCCAATGGATTCTAGCCTTTCCGTTTTGAACTATTCAGACAAAATGGACTCTGGGAGACAAAGTGCCCAGCTCTTTCATCAATTATCTCAGCTATCTGAGGTAACTGCTCAGTCATCTATATGAAGACACACTTTCAGTTCACCAGTAAGTATTTCCACTGGTTTTACTTTAAGCTAGTGAGCCAGAAAGCTCCTAATGATTCTGGATGTCCCATAACAAGTGACTGATGCTCTTCTCTGGATGCATCCGAGCAGCTCATACTCAGGGAGTATAAATCAAATCCTGAGGTACAGGATGCTTAGATCAGCACCTTGCCACCTAATTAAAATTGAGCATATTAAATAAAGCAAAATGGGAATGGTTCCATTCTTAAACCTATGGTTTGAGTGGTAAGGTCATTTTTACACAAGTTGGTAAATCTTCACATAGTTTATGGTGACACATTTATAATAGGATTGGGATCATTATCAAAAAGGGAATATTCTCCATTCTTCAGTTTTAATAATTAATAAAGAAAATTATCTGCTGTATGGTTTGCAATATCCTTCCCTATAAGTTTTGCAGCTAAGGTGCCCTTTGATTATTCTTCCCTATATAGCATGGTGATGGGTATGATTTTACAGTGTGCTGTGGTGGCACCTCATGTGAGTTCCCTTGAACACACAAAGCTGCCATATCAGATCAAAGTGAACAACTGACCCATCTTTTCCATGAGTGTATTCTGTGACTCATAACAACTAGACTTGAGTGACAATATACGTTTGAAGAGAGCCTCCCAACATTTTCAGATACTTTAATAAATTAATAGGAAAGCATTGAGGTTTGTTTTGAAATTTTAAAAATTACAGAAGTAACCAAAACATATCTTCTTATCCAGGTTAGAGGGATTTCAATACTTCTGTCTCACTTTGTATCTCTGTATTCCACAACATTGGAGGCACAGTTCTTGCTTTGCCAACTCTGTTTTCTAAAGGTTCACCATTGTTACAAGGTACATAGATGGCAGGCATGGCATGTCTGCACCTTTCAGTTTGAGTGGTGCAAATGGCTGAAAATTTTGGAAATACCTCTTAAATTTAACAGAAATAACCTAAGTTGTACAAAAAGGGGGATGTGGCAGGAAAGGAAAACTGATGAATTTGTCCATCTCTAAAGGTAACTTTCTGAGCTTATATTGAAATAAATTGAATAATCCTAAAGTTGCCATAGAACTTCTTTTTCTTTCCAATGACTTTAAGAGCCTCAGATAGATTTTCCCACCCTCCAGGATTTGCCAACTGAGATACAAATAATAGAGTACAAGGCTTTTGGTGAAATTAGGAGAGGTTGCACAGCTGCAGTGCTTGAAGCCTTGAGATTCATCCAAGGGACTGGGAAAAGTTCATCATGATAAATGGTTCTTTTGTGGCACCATGTCATAGAGTTTTATGCTCCATAAAACCCATGATGTCTGTTATGAGTAACACGATTAATCCTGTGTTGATGTTTAGAGTGGAGAAAAAACTGGTTTTACTTTGGTTTTATCAGATTGGTGGCCAGAGTGGTATAGCAAACTCTTCTAGCAAGCCAGCTATAGGTCTAAGGAGCTATACTGAAAGTTTTACACAGTTCCATTTACGCCTGCCTTGACAAATTGTTTAAACAGGTTGAATAAAAGATAGCAGTTCATCACCCTGGGACACTGCACTAGTCTCTAAAATAGTGTGATTGCCCCTTGCAAGCAAGCAGCCTACACCTAGAGCTTTCTTCATATCCAGCTGGAAAAAACGAGCAAGCTCATCCTTCCATCTACTAGAGTGGTTATATTAGTAAGTAAGTAAATAAATAAATAAATAAATAAATAATATATTTTTACGCTGCCATACCCGGATCGAGGTGCCTTACAACCATGGTGATACATACAGTACAATATAAAATAACGCTTGGCATCCCCTCCCTCCTGCTCCCATAGTAAACAATACCAACGTAATAATGACTAAAATACCATACAGTTATTAAAACCAATATTAAAATACACTGCTAATTGCCACCAACCATCAAAAACCATAAAAGAAACAGTCTTAGCAATTAGCTACACAAGACACAATCTCCTCACTCTGTGATATTGAGAGGTCATGTAACTCTCTCAAATTGTGTTCTTCCTTTTAAATATTTTCCAACAATTGGCAGTCCTTGGGGCTGTTGACCTGAAAGAATGCAGGAAGAAATCATTCTACTAAGAGATCAGTTTGCACCTGACATTGAATAAACAGGTTTACAATGACTGATATGACTGTGTTGGTTATTCACACGGCCTGATCACAGATAGGTCCAAAGCTGGAGTACCAAACACTGGCCATCTGGAGTTGATGTTGTTACAATGCACCACAGATCAAATGAACTGCACCCACACCTTCCATCCTGCCATGGTACTGAAGTAATATTCCTGAGCCCAGAGTCAACAATTTGAGATCTCCCCATCCCCTTTGTGTAACTGGGCCCACAAATATAATGCAGAAAGTTCATCTGGTAATAATTTTCTTCGCTACTATGGAACAAAATTTGGGGGGGGGGTATTATTTTGGATTACAGTTCCTAGAATCCACTGGAAAAAATGGCAACTGGGGTAATGAATAATAATAATAATTCTCCCAAACTCTACTAGAGAATCATGAAGTCTAAATGCTTCTGGGGTAAGAAGACGGTGGGTGTTTTTGAAAAAGCAAGGCAAATGGAGTCAGAAAAGGAAGCAAATAATATCTGGTAACTCTCTCTCACACACAAAAAAAGAGTAGGTTGTATTTAGTGAGATTGTAGTTTAAGGAAAAGAGAGAACAGGTTTCAGTGTGACTGCAACTTGAACTTTCCTTCCGTTAACTTGGTAATAACCATTTCCTGAGCTAATAAATGCCAAGGTCTGGATTTTTGCCTCATAAACTCTTCAATGACCCTAGACATGAAAGACTCTCAATCACTTTAACAGTAAATTTATAGGAACAAATGTACAGTATATCAACATCTCCCTGGTTTTATGCCACTCCATTAAGCCATTGCAAACAGGAGGTCATAGTTTATAATAAATGCCACAAAACTCAGCAAACCAGAGACTTCTCTGATATTTTGCCTTTTCCCCTGTCAACAATACTTTGACGCGGGACCTTCACAGATCTGGAATTACCTGCAAGCATCATTACATCCCCCCTCCTCTATGCACCTGGACCTATATTATCTTGATGTTCTGTTTTGGTGCATTTCATCAACACTCCATCTCACCTGACATTCATTTCCTGATGTATAAACCCTTCTGTTTTCCACCTAATTCACTGACAGTACTTGGAAAACATTTTTTGGACTACAGCTTTGGACTATAGAATTCCCCAGCCATGACAACAACTCACTGGGGAATTCTGGAAACTGAAGTCAAAACATAACTCTTTGAAGTTGTCCATGTCTGTAGTTTAAAAATAAGTATTGTAAAATTGTCATACTTATCAGTTGGGATTTGTGTCACTCTAGAGCACTATTTCCCAAACTTCAGTCCTCCAGATATTTTGGACTTTATCTGCCAAAATTCCTGATTGTTGGCTTGAATGGCCAGGACTTCTGAGAGCAGAAGTCCAAAACACTTGGAGGACTAAAGTTTAGAAAACACTGCTCTAAAACAAAACCATTGAATCTATTGTTGAATTGTGATTCAACACGTAGGTTAGTCCCACTGATTCAGTGAGCCTGTTCTAGTTGGTATTAACAATACAATTCAGGCCAAAGAAGTATTTCATCTGAGGATTTTTGTCATACTATTGTCTTTTGGGGCTGGACTAAAAGTGTGTGTGTGTGTGTGTGTGTGTTGTGTGCCTTCAAGTCATTTCTGTCTTATGGTGACCCTAAGGCAACTCTATCATGAGTTTTTATTGGCAAGATTTGTTCACAGGAGGTTTGTCATTGCCTTTTTCTGAGGCTGAGAGCATGTGACGTGCCTACCATCATCTAGTGGGTTTCATCACTGAGCTGGGAATCAAACCTTGGTCTCCAGAGGCATAGTCCAACCCTAAAACCACTACACTAAACTGGCTTTAGCCCTACCATATCCCTCAAGTAGGACATAGAACTGGATTGTGCCCTGAACCTGGATAGGAAGATGTCACACAAAGTCTTTGGGCAAAGGATCCACAGAAAAACAGAAACTACTTTCAGTCCAACTTACGTGCAGCAATGCGAGTTTATTCCAAATGAAATGAAAGTTTATTTCAAACTTTTTTCATAGCCACTCTGAGAGCCTTTGTGGCTGAAGAGAAGGGTATAAATAGTCTAAATAAATAATAAATAAATTTCACAGTGGTACCATTTTATAGAGGTTTCAGGGGGCAAAAAGTCCATGAACAATGCTAATGTTTTCACTTCTCTATTAGAATCATAGAATCATAGAGTTGGAAGAGATCGCAAAGGCCATCCAGTCCAACCCCCTGCCACGCAAGAAATCTCAATCAAAGCATACCCGACAGATGGCCATCCAGCCTCTGTTTAAAGACCTCTAAGGAAGGAGACTCCACTACACTCCAAGGGAGTGTGTTCCACTGTCGAACAGCCCTTACTATCAGGAAGTTCCTCCTAATGTTGAGGTGGAATCTCTTTTCCTGTAACTTGCATCCATTGCTCTAAGTCGTAGTCTCTGGAGCAGCAGAAAACAAGCTAGCTCCCTCCTCAATATGACATCCCTTCAAATATGTAAACAGGGCTATCATATCACCTCTTAACCTTCTCTTTTCCAGGCTAAACACCCCAGCTCCCTCAGTCATTCCTCATAGGACAAGGTTTCCAGACCCTTCACCGTGTGTCATTTCTTATCTCTAAAGAGAACAGACTCTTTGTAACATCACCATTACTGTGAACAAATGGATGTTCTCGGGGTAGGACAGTCCATTCCAAAATAGTTCTTATTACCTTCTCTGTGACTTTGAACCTGGACACAGTTCATGCAGTTAACAGCAGTTTGCAGAAAGCCAGTGAGACAAAGTCGAAAAGGGATTCAAAGATTTTGATCCACAGAATGACTTTATTTTGAATGGCTTAGACACTCAGAAATAAAAGATTAAATGTCTGAAATAATTTTACACCCAACAGCCTTGCCTCATTCATGGAAACCCATCCTTGATTTTGTACCCCTTTCCCAGTTATTATTATTTTTATTACTACAAAACATAAAATGTAGCAAGGAAGCAAACCTTTTAGAGACTTAGTGCCCAAACTGCAACCCCTAACCCACTCATTTATCGCAAAGTGTTGCATGCCTCTGGCTTTCTAGTAATGAACTGTGACAAACTCTGTGCTGGGGTGATGGTGCACATGCCCACAAAGAGGGCTCTGAGTGCCACCTCTGGCATGTGGGTGGCAAACTAGGTTTGCCACCACAGGATTAACTATACAATCCTTGTGAGCTGCAGTGAGCTGATAGACGTTGTCTGTCTGGACACCAGATATTTTCCAGCAGGGGTGCCATAAATTGGAAATGACTTGGAGGCACACAACAACAACAACAACAACAACTTCACTAAAATGGTGAAAGGTCTGGAAACCATGCTCTATGAGAAGAGGTTTAGGGAGCAAGATAAAATTTAGACTAGAGGGGAAAAAAGGTTAAAAGGTGATATGTTAGCCCTGTTTAAATATTTGAAAGGATGTCATATTGAGGATGGATCAAGATTTTCTGCTGCTCCAGACACTTTCAACATTAGGAAGAACCTCCCGATAGTAAGAGCTTTCCAACAGTGGAACACACACCCTTGGAGAGTGGTGGAGTCTCTTTCTTTGGAGGCTTTTAAACAGAGGCTGAATGGGCATCTGTCAGGGATGGTTTGATTGGTGTTCCTGCATGGCAGGGGGTTGGATTGGATGGCCCTTGTGCTCTCTAACAACTCTATGATTCTATGATCGATCCATGACAGTTAAAATGGTGTCACACTCTATAATTCTACAGATACACCTGAAGATTCACTATTTTGCATGGCCTTTGGTCCAACAAATCAGTTAGCTTTTTGACTGTTCTAAATTCTGTGTGTCTGCCTGTCTTAAAATATTGTTTTGATTTATATTTAAATATGTTTTTTTTTTCAGTCTTGGGGGCTATAAACAAAAATTTAAAAAATAGATACAGAGAGATGGTGTTGTGTAGATATATAATAGAGATACTGTATGGGGGGAGTAAGATTTACAATATTAATGGGGTGGGTCATGCCGAGGAAATGTTGCATGAGTTATGCAAATGGTTTAAATGTACAGCCTGGCATACTTTTAATAATCCATAGAGGTCAGTGAATCAGGTTTTTCTTTATGCAGAATCTGGGTTATGTTCAAGCGCATTCTCTTCCCCGAACCCCCTTCATTCTCTATTCCTTGCGTTAAAATGGCCTCCCTAGTTATTTCATTCTGGGCTTGGTAAGGTTTTTAGTTTCTGTCTTTACAGTTTAGACAGAATGCCCCCAAATGTCCAAGAGACCTGCAGACATTTATTAGATGTAATTGATAACATTCTTAAAATTGGTGTCTGTGTCATTTTAGAAATCTACTGCATTTGTTAACTCTACCCCAGAGCAGGGTATTCATGGCATCATCTAGCATTTTCCCAAAGACACACTATTTGTATTTACTTAACATAGTTCTAAATTTTCTGAATTGGACTCTACTTGGTGATCTTTCAAGAAGATTTAAAATAAAACCATAATAGCAATGAAGTAGAACAATTCCGAAAAGAGTCTTGGAGCCTAGAATCATAAAATCATAGACTTAGAAGAGACCACAAAGCCATTCTGCCCAACCCCCTGCCATGCAGGAAATCTAAATCAAAGTATCCCAGACAGATGGCCATCCAGCCTCTGTTTAAAGACCTCTAAGGAAGGAGACTCCACCACTCTCTGAGGGAGTTTGTTCCATTGTTGAACAGCCCTTACTGTCAGGAAGTCCCTCCTAATGTTGAGGTGGAATCTCTTTTCCATCCATTGCTCTGGGTCTTAGTCTTTTGAGCAGCAGAAAACAAGCTTGCTCCCTCCTCAATATGACATCCCTTCAAGTATTTAAACAGGGCTATCATATCACCTCTTAACCTTCTTTTCTCCAAGTTAAACATCCCCAGCTCCCTAAGTCATTCCTCATAGGGCATGGTTTCCAGACCCTTCACCATTTTAGCTGCCCTCCTTTGGACACACTCCACTTTTTCAACATACTTTTTAAATTGTGGTGCCCAGAACTGGACACAGTATTCCAGGTGGGGCCTGACCAGAGCAGAATAGAGTGTTACTTGCCTTGATCTAGACATTATACTTCTATTGATGCAGCCTAAAATCGCATTGGCCTTGTTAGCTGCCACATTGCACTGTTGACTCATGTTCAATTTGTGGTCTGCTTGGACTCCTAGATCCCTTTCACATGTAATTTCATTCAGCCAGGTGACCCCCATCCTATATCTGTGCATTTCATTTTTCCGCCCGGAGTGCAGTACCTTACATTTCTCCATGTTGAAAGCCTCTCAAAGACATGATCTTTCTAGCAGACATGTGCTACAATAAGAATTAAAGAATGAGATGCTTCTGTAAGCAGGCATACCTCAGTTAATAAGCCTCTGAGAAAGAAGCTTTTTAAAAATATTTTTATGCCTGCCCAGCCTGTGTTTTGTTCCTTGTCCTCTGCCTGGATGAAAGTTTGGTATTTTTTTTAAGCATCATCAGCATTGGGATGTTGATGAAAGCAGGTAGAGAAACCAAGACCTGCAGCGTCAGGTTGCAGCAGAGTGTCTGCACTGAACAATGCAATAAAGCTTAAACTGGAAAATAATAGAATTATCCAATTCTGCTATAATGGTGTGTGCCAACCTACAACAGTCAAAGTAAACAGTGTCTAACTCTTAGGGACTGTATGTGGGACAGCAAAAGAGAGAGAAAAGTGGAGAGAAGATGATCCTCCCTAGCCAACTATTTCCAGCACATTTTTTAAAAATAGATATATATGTTTGGCCACCAAAATAGAAATCATAACAAAAGTGGAAGCTGGTGCAGGGGGCAGGAGTCATCCTTTCAGTTGTCTCTAGAAGGCTGAAATGCAGAATTGTTTGATAGTTCTGATTTCAGTTTGCTGAAACATTTTGAACTGCTATTCTTTTTTGTGGCATAAGAACTTATCCCTACTTTTCCTTGTTATTTCTGCCTCTAATACCAAAGTTTCTGTTAAAGACATAGTGCCCAGGAAAACATCTACTTTGTTAACTGAAGTACACCTGCATATCTTCAGCCCAGGAATCAGCAATTGAGCTCATAAGTCGTTTCATGCACAAAAATACATCACTTCCCTCCCCACATTTTTTAGCCTACTTTAGTGGTAGGAAAATAAATACTGTAAAAATGCAATCAGCAGGTACATGGATACAAATGTTAGTTGGTATGAAATTTTGTAGTTAAAGATTTCTAAGCTTACATGTGCACTGTACCAAGAGTGGAGTTTTGTCCTTATTCACAGGTATGGGATCTTTTTGCTTGTCCAAGTGATGCATGTTCAACCCGCTCAAAGAGACCAATACTCCAATTAAGGTGAAGTAAATACACTTTATGGTACAACAACAGAACAGGTCATAAACTGGTAAAGCAATAAGTGGAGTACAGGTTGTTCTAAGGATTTAACTGATACAGTTGAAGGAAAGTTGAAATGAAAAGGGATATGTGTAGAGGTTTAGGATGTGGAAATGTCAGATCAGAATTGGATGGGGTACAACACGCTGTTTGTCAGCAAAGTGTAAGACAAGAAGGAAAGGCTTCAGGGCTCACCTGGCATCTGAGAAATGATGAGTGAGCAAGAGTGATCTTACTATACCAATATTAAAATCACTCCACTGGTGGCCAATTAGTTTCTGGGCAAGGTACAAAATGTTGGTTATTATCTTTAAAGCCCTATATAGTTTTGGTCCAGGTTACCTACAGAATCTCCTCCTCCTGTATAATCTGGTCCTCTTATGGATATTTATTCCACTGAGCCAAGAGTAGATTGACAACTGTCACCCAAAGGACTTTCTTCAGCCACCCCTAGACCATGGAATGACCTGCTGGACAAGATTCAACAGCTGAATATGTTGAATATGCATTGAAGACCAATTTCCTCCAGCAGACTTATCCAGTTGATTTTTAAATTTTTAATTGAGATAATGAATTTTAAATGTGGATTGTTTTAAAATGCATATATCCCATTTGTCCTTTTAAATTGTTGCATGTTTTAGTCAATGTGTTTTAACTGATGTTTGCATTGTGGTTTGTTGTTGTTCCCCACCTCAATCCAGGGGGAGAGGTGGGTAAGAAGAAATAACAACAACAGGCTGAAGAAAAGAGCAATTCTGTTGGAAAGTCTGAAGCCTTCCAGATCCAGGAGAGGGGAAGGGAGAGGGGAAGACCAGCAGGGGTTGCTTTCACTCTGGAATGCAAAGATCATAGCGATGTACATCCCTTACAGATAAAATCACACAGGGAACAGCCTAAGCTTATTCAAATGCAGATGCCAACCAGGAAGATAATGTTCCTAGATGGGAGGAGAAAGTATACTCTTCTCCTCCATCTCCACACTTATGAGTCCCACCATCCTGTTTTGGCCTCTTCAGTTCTTTTGCTGTCCATATATTAGTAATTTGTTGTCTTCAACCAGGTTGTTCTGCCTCCTCCAATGATGAGTCCAAGATGCTCATGTGTGTTCCAAGTTGATATTATGTGTATCCTCTGCCAGAGGGTGTTTTCACTTTTCTTCTATTTCTCTTCAGACAGTTGGCAATTCTTCCTTTTGTCAAGTCACAGGAAATATATACTCATGTTTGTACATAAACACCATCACAGGCTCTGCTGATTCAGGATATTTATCCCATGGTAAAACATTCATTCTTAGACTGTTTTGTCTTGAGCTTAACCTTTGCCATACATAGAACACACAATGACATTTAATTTTCTATCTAATTTCACCAATGTATCCCAAAGTAACATGATTTACAAAGAATATATTTCTGGGTGCTACACCTATTACAGTCATTTACATAAGCACTGTATCTGATAAAAGTGATAAAAACAAAGAACAGAACTAAAGAAATAAAATAGGCTATCTGCTTCCTTTGAGTAATGTAAACAGCTTTCAAATGTTCCTTTTTTTCCATTGCTACTCCCACTACCCCTCTATCACTTGATCCCAGGTTTCTGGAAGTTGCTGCCTTAGACTAAAGGAGTCACCAGATATGAGGATTAAAACAAAGAAAGAGATAGTTGTAGAACATATCTCACTGGCTTCCCTGTGCATTACCTCCACCACATGCTAGAAGAATATCCGATTTTTGTCCATCATGGCAAGTAACACCAGGCACAGATTCAGAAAGGCATTGATATTTTCTCCATTCCCTGCCCTTTGGCCCATCTTGAGCTCAAAATAGCTACACTAGGAAAGGTCAAAACTAACACCTAGGTAAGATGGTTCAAAGCAATGTGATTCAAGTGGAAATGCTATAGCATCAGGTGTACAATAGTCTTGAATGGTCAGTACTGTAAATTACAAGGGATTTTTAATGGTTCATTTCATACTTCAATAACGAAAATTGGATTGACTCAACAAGAAGGTCCTTACCCCATCTTGCTTTTGTTGGCTTTCTGTCCCTTACAGGTATGCCTATATCTTTAGACAATAATTTTACACCCAACTTCAAATATTGTTAGTATGTTCCTTCAAGTTGTTCCAAGCTATGCCAACCCTATAATGGGTTTTCTGGGGCTGAGAGTGTGTGACTCAGCCAAGGTCACCTAGTGGGTTTCATGACCAAGCAGAGAATCAAACCCTAGTCTCTAGAGTTATAGTCCATTGCTGAAACCACTACACAGTGCAGGCTTTCGGCTTTAATGCCATTTTGATTTCCCCCAAGAAAAATGTATGCTCCTTTACCATGAATCATCCTTGATTTTTCAGCCAGTTCAGTTCTCTCAAATCTTTTGATTTGCTTGAAAAGCCCAGAAGAGCACCCGGGTTGCCTTGCAGTCACTTAAACTGAGCTTAGAGTCTATATTGCCAGTATAGCAGATCTTTGGGTTATTTTTTTTAAAAAAAAATCAATGAGAGAAAAAAGAAAGAGGATGAGCACTCATATATATTTAGAGAGTTGCTTGTATGACACTCTGCCCCAGTAGCTGAAAGTAAGAAACCACTTCATTGGAGGCTTGGATCTCCCAAGTCATAGTCCAGCACCACCCAGGTGCCTAGCCATCTTTGTGGGACCAGGTCTCCAAACCAAACTTCCCACTTTGCACAAATGCAAAGTACTTTTTCTGGCAAAAAGGAGGTATGTAGATTCTCCTGGAAGCTCCTTGTTGTTGCTGTTGCTGTGCCTTGAAGTCATTTCCAATTTATGGTGACCCTAAGGCAGAGGTAGGCAACCTACGGCCCATGGGCCGGATGCGGCCCAGTGAGGCCTTGGGACCGGCCCCAGCCCGGTCCTGGCACCAATTGCCGCCGGGGCCTTTGGCCTATCAGGAGGAGGGGGGCAAGGGGGGCAATTGTCTATAGAAGCCTCAGAAACATGCATTTATATTAACATTTTTTAAAAAAATCAACAAATCTTTTCACATGTCCTCCATTTTTAAAAAAGTATCCTCCATTTGAAAAATTTGTCCATGTCCTGATATATATATATATATATATATATATATATATATATATATATATATATATTTGGCTTCGGCCCCCCAGTTGTCTGAGGGGACAGCAACCCGGCCTCCGGGTCAAAGAGGTTGCCTACCCCTGCCCTAAGGTGAACCTATCACAGGGTTTTCTTGGGAAGTTTCTTCAGAGGGGGTTTGCCATTGCCCTCCTCTGAGGCTGAGGGAGTGTGACGTGCCCAAGACCAACCAGTGGGCTTTAATGGGTGGCAATTCACCTTTTAAATAAGTGACACCCCCCCCCCCCCGGACTGCACAACAAAGAAGAAATACCAGTTTTTCAGAAACAATTTTCTTCCCTCATGTTGGGCAGCCTCTGTACAGCTCCTGCCAGAGCATCCCAGGATCAGAAAATGGGCCCAGAAGTTGACCATTCATCATCTAACCCTTTTACCACTACTAGTCTTAGATGCTACTAGTTGGCCATTCTTTGGCTTAAGGCACAATCTTTATCCACAAAAGCAAAGAACAAATGCTGAGAAAGAGCATTGCTATACTCTCACTTCAAATGTGGCTTTCACAGAACACTGCCACAGTGAATTGCCCTTCTTAAACTCTTTGTGGCCTTAGGGTTTCTTTCGACCTTTACAATTTGATTGCAATGAACAATGGTGTCACTTAGAATTTGGCCGCATGATTAAGAAAACCTTGTCTCAGCAAATGGCAGGCTCTCTGCCTTATAATAATCCTGCTAATAGAAGGCACTGTGGGGGTCACTTTATAGCTCTCCTGAGGGGCCGAAGCAATTCCAGCATAATGGACTTTGCATATTCAACATGTTTTAAAGCCCTATAAGAAGAAGGTCAACCTTTATTTAAATCATCCAAATCTTAGAATATAAGGTGTGTTTTGTTTGCAACCACATATTGCCAAGAAACTTTATTTTTTAGCCATCCAGCAATGAATGAAAACCATCTCTAATCTGTAACCCCCTTAACCAACGTCCCCTCAAGTTTGGCCCAATATGAAAAAGAGTGGAAAGATGAGAGGAATCTTGGCTTAAGGGAGCAATGATTTGGTGTAGATTAAGGAGATAAGTATTCAAGTCTTCAGATGGGGGGATGAATAATTATGGTAGTTTTCTCCCTGCTGCAAATATGTCTGGAACATCATCTCAGTATTCAAATGTCCAAAGTGTTGTGGAGACATCATTTTGCATGTATAGTGGTTTGTGTGGTGGACTATGAACCTGGAAACCAGGGTTTGAATCTCAGCTCAGCCATGGGAAGAAGAAGGCAAAGTAAACCCTCTCTAAACAAATTTTGCCAACAAAACAACATGATAGGTTCACCTTAGGGTATCCATAAGTCAGAAACAACTTAAAGGTACAAAACAACAAATTTGTCAGAGAAAGAATGGTGCAGGAAACATTGTTTTCTGTGCTGTAAAACCATTTTCTGCACACATGGGAGGTTTTGTTGCTCAAAAACATTCTTTGTGAAGACTGAATGTTGAAAGAAAATTGCACAGAAATCTTTGCTATTATATTATTATTATTCCCAGTGGGGTTTCTTGACTATTGGGAAACCCATTTATTTCAACTGGGAAATGGATAATGATGAATAATCTTCCCATCCCTAGGTAGACCTTTGGCAAGGACACTTTTGGAAAAATGACAGCAACCATATCTTCTTGCATGATATGATACCTCCTGTATTAGTCAACTGCAGTGACATATTGAGAAAAAAATTTCTTGATTAGATCCTGAATATCTAGAATTGTTCCTCTTGGTAGGCATCCTACCTACTAGAATCCCATTCTTTCCCGGCTCTAGCATTGTTGTGTTGGTTACTAAAGACAGACAGCTGCAACCCTACAGTGGAATGTCTTCAGCCCTTGGTCACCATTGTCTCTGTGGCAATGATGCTAAAAAAAACCTTCCGGTTAGATAGAAAACAAAGAGTAAAAGGGAATATAGACAGGCCTAAAACTTTCTAAAAAGGAGCTTCTCTCTTGGAGACTTTGGCCCGGTATATACTTTATTGAAGGTATGGAACGGTGGTGACGTTTTTCCTCTGCAAAGAAGCCACAGCTGCCAAACCGCGCAGCTTCCCTGAGGAGAAAAAAAACCCCGCGAAAAGCGGGATCTTTTGCAACCATGCCAGTTACGTCCAAGTGGCGCACTCATGATGTAACTCGTGCAACGTGACATGCGGATGCTATGCGTCAGTTACGTCATAATGGCAGTGCCCTTGTACATGGAGCCCTGCTATTATGCCACCGCCAGTACGTGCTAGGGTTAGGGACTGTGGGGTTGCTGTGCGATCCCCTAACCCTAGCACGGCATGAGCATGGCACTTTAGCACCATCTGTACTGTGCCTTTGTTAACTGAGGGATGCCTTTATGAAGACATGGAATAGCTGGGAATCATGAGCATCTTTTAAAGTTGTATGAAATTTATAATACCGTTAAATTGTGTTAAACACAGCTCTTGGAAATGTCAATTTGTTGAATTATGGAATCTCTTCCATATAGAATGATCACTGTCATAGAATCATAAAATCATAGAGTTGGAAGGGACCCCAGGATCATCCAGTCCAACCTCATGCAATGCAAGAATACACCATCAAAGCACTCCTGATAGATGGCCATCCAGCCTCTGTTTAAAAACCTTCAAAGGAGACTCTACCACTCCCAAGGGAGTGTGTTCTACTGTCAAACAGCTCTTACTGTCAGGACGTTCTTTCCAGTGTTTAAGTGGAATCTCTTTTCCTGTAGTTTGAATACATTGCTCTGTTTTAGCAGCAGCAAAAGACAAGCTTGCTCCATCCTCAGTATGACATCCCTTCAACTATTTCAACATGGCTATCATGTCACTCCTGAACTTACTCCTTTCCATGCTAAACATACCCTTCTCCCTAAGTCATTCCACATATGGCATGGTTTCCAGACCCCTCACCATTTTGTTTGCCCTCCTCTGGAAATATTCCAGCTTGTCAGCATCATTCTGGAATTGTGGTGATCAGAACAAGACACAATATTCCAGATGAGATCCATGCTGGCTGGGGGATTTGGAGAATTCTTTAGTAGTAGCTACTGTCTTCCTTCAAGTCATTTCTGTCTTATGGCGATCCATATCTCCTAGCATGGGGTTTTCTTGGCAAGATTTTTCGGAGGGGGTTTGCCATTGCCATCCTCTGAGGCTGAGAGAGGTTTCATGGCTGAATCGGGATTTGAACCCTGGTCTCCAGTGCCCTAGTCCAATGCCCAAGACACTACACCACGCTGGCTCTATTCTGTAGTTCCTCACCGCAAAACCTCTACACTGTGGGCAAAAACATGGAACTATCTGTGTTTAGCTTCACCCCCCAATGTGATCTGAGCCCCTTGCCACAAAATGTGTGTATGTGAGGTTGCTTTAGCAAGAATTCGAGCCCAACTTTTCCTGGTCTGAGTCTCAAATGTTCACCACACTTGTGCTCTATCAGCTCTCAGAAACCCAACTCTGCTTCAGATGATGCTGCTAGCTTCATTTTCTCTCCTTCCCTCCATTTTTAAAAACTCTCTTCCAGGAGTCTTTCTCAAATCACTCATCTGTTCTAATAGATTATGAATCTGCTGCTGAGGATTGCTGGTGATTTCCAGCTTATTAGAATTAATCTCTTTTCTGTCATAGGTGTTCCAGGCCTGTTCATTATGATCTACGGTTGATAGTAGAGATGTATTCCCCAGTAGGAAAGCTTCGGCAGTGAACCATAAATTGGAGCCGAAACTAGATTTATTCTATTGAATGTGTCACCGTGGAAGGGTTGAACATTAGCTCGCTCCCATAGTATTAACCTTGGTGTGAATTTTATGAGGTTATCTCCCCAAATTTATTGAAACTGGAATAATTTTGTGCAAACAAATTGGAATGCATGTGTGTGTGTGCATGGCATTTGTCTTAAATTATACCAGTAGGTGATTTTGTCCCCCTGCAAGAATTAAAAAAGAGAGAAAAGACCAGGGCAATGGTTTTTGCCTTCCTGGAATTTTGGAATATTTCAATAGATTAAAAAGTGGATATACAGTATTTCTTTGGCTGCATCTCCATTGTAGAATGCAGTTTGACACAGTCTTAACTGCCATGCTTAAAAGCTATAGAATTCTTGGATTTGTAATTCTGTGAGTTATTTAGACTTATCTGTCAGAGAGGTCTAGGGCCACAACAAACTACAAATCCCTGGATTCCATAGGATGGAGCCATAACAGATCAAGCAGTGTCAAACTGTGTTAATTTTGCAATGTGGCAGTAGCCTTTGATTGGTAACAAGGTTTTCTAAAGAGTAGGCATGTTTGCTTGCTTGCTTATTAGTTTCCTTCAGTGTTAAATTTGTTTTTCATTCTTGTTTTTCCTTGGGTGTGCAGCTTATTCATTTGTATAAGCATCTTATGTTTTTGAATTATGATTATGATGATTATTATTAACAATTGTCTTCATACTCTGCCTTTTTTTTCCCAAAACTGGAACTCAGAGCAGCTTAAAATTCAAATCCCACATATTAAAAACATGCAAAAGATTGACATTAAAAGTGGAATTAATTACCAATAACATTTTAAATATATATTTAAAATGTTCTTGGTAATTTAATTATATATAAAACACAGTGAAAAGATTAAAAGCAGGGTTTTTAATTGTGCAGTTAGAATAATAAAAACAGTCCAGCAACCACTTTAGAAGGACCTTTCTTTTAATTGAAAGAAGTGTTTGCTGCTGCTGGATGTTAAAATAATTAGCCTATTTGGAAAATTCTTTAAATTCATTATTGGTTTTAAAAAATACTTTGATACTGCATTTTGTTCCTTTATATTGTAGGCTGCCTTAGGAACACCACATTCTTGAAAGGTGGGAAAGAAAAATGTTTATGTAATAGATAGATCAGTAAGCAAATAGATGGAGAGACTGATAGCTGCTTTCTGACTTCTGTCCCCACAGTGGCAAATATAAGTAGACAGACAGACAGACAGACCTAGACCAGATGTGGGCAATTGTGTAGGAAGTGGGGGCCCTTTTTCTTCTCTTTGCCTAAGTGAAGTTGGCACATTTCACTTATGTCATATGGTCCCAGAAGTGTCTGACTAGCCTCTTTGGGAGCTGAAATCTGAATTGCATAGGCCCTTTACCTGTTGCAAGATGGTTCTTCTTAACATTCACTTTATGCTCATATGTTGCTGTTTTGGGGGAAAGTAAGAAAATATCACTCAATACTTGTCATTTTTTGTCTGCTACAAGTTGTCATACAATATCCAGGGAAGAAAAAAAATTGACATTAATTGATATGACGTTAAATTTTATCCTCCATGTTTATGGATCCCCGCATTGCAACCAAGCTGTTATTAGGAAACACAGGCTGTTATCTGCACTGCAGAAATAATGCAGTTTGACACCATTTTAACTGCCATGGCTCAGTGCTATGGATCTTTGGGCTTTGTGGTGTCCAGGATTCCATAGCATTGAGCCAAGGCAGTTAAAGTAGGGTCAATCAATTTCTGCAGTGCCAGTGCAGCCATAGTAATTTTATGCTGGTTTCAGAGATTTAGAGACTGCATGCTAGGGCTGAACTAGGGTGGAGCATTCACATGCCTCGAGCCCCAGTTGCATCACCCCGCCACCATCATGGTGCGTGCCTGTCCATATGGCACACGGCATGATGATGCACAGGTGCCACAGTGCCCAAATGGCACTGGCTGAAAGGAGTGTTATCATGGCGTGCGAACGCGCCTGTGACACCCCTTTGAGGAAGCTGCTCAGAGCAGCTTCTTTTGGGGCATGGGTCAGTGCCACAGTGTGTGGCTGCTGCGGCACACACCTAAGGCAAACAGGGGCAGCGTTTAGCCACCTGTCTGTATAGCCCCTTTGTCTGTCTGTGTGTTAGTCATGATTTTTCCTCTTTCGTTTCTGTTGAAAATTTTGTCTGAAGAGGGCAGCGTGGGTTATTGTATTGCTCACTTCAATCTGGACTAGCCCTGCCATATCCATCTGGAGCTAACTGTGCTAAGCCAATGAAATAATTGTGTTTTTATTACACTAGCTCTATTGGAGCAAGAGCTGGTACCTGTTTCCTTGGCAACACTAAGAGAAAAAGAGACCCAGATATTCCTGCAGCTATTTTGTCTACTTCAGAAAAAGATGTATTCGGTCTCTTCCCCCTCCCTATTTCTTCTTGCTACTTTATGATTGAAGAATTCAGAATTTTACCTTCCTCTTTATGGATGCTTCCTATTTTTTCCCCTCCATCCTACCTAGCTTCTATGAAGGTTCAGAGATACTTTGAGGTCCCCCTGTCCTAGGGGAGTTTAGGCTTTGAGAGTCATTCCATTTATATCCTCCAGTAGCAAAGTTTCTGAAATCCAAGAGCAGTGTCAAAAAAAGGGTTCTTTTTTTAAAGTGTAACAACACTGTAGCTTTTTTCCACACTCAATTTTTTTCAGAAATTGGAGTGCCACAGGGTCACTCTTACCATTAGACCAGAGCATGGACACAGGGCACTTTCAGACTGCATAATTAATGTAGTTTGACTCCACTGTCATGGCTCCATCCTATGGAATCCTAGTGTTTGGTTTTTTTTTTTTTAGTTTATTGTGGCACCAGAACTCGCTGACAGAGAAGGGCTAATATCTCACAGAACTACAATTCCCGCTGCACAGAGTCATTGCAATTAAAGCAGTGTGAATGCAGCCTCACACTATACAAATATAGTTCTGTGTTTCAACTTTACCTGTCATGTTCTGTCCTGTGGAATCCTGATGTTGACAATTTATGGGAAGGCATTTAAAATTCTTAGGCAGGGTTCTACTGCCTCAGCAGTCTACAAATTCCTGGATTCCAGAGGAGGACCTCGTGGTTGTTAAAGTGAAATCATGGCTCTATAAGTGTGTTGTGTGAACAGGCCCGTAAAGTGTTAAAAGCAACTATGTCATTTGTAATATGTTACTTTATTTAGTCATGACAGCCAATGTCCTTATTTTTAATGTTTTAATAAAGCTAGCCTACATGTTGCAATGTTTGCATACTGGGTAACATGTATTTGTTATTGCAAAAAGGAAGGGAGAGTTGATGATTTCCTTCTCTTTTTTTATTTCTTTAAAAACAGTTTTGATGGTATTATAATATACCTTGGTCTGTTTTTACTTTTCTTATTTAGTTCGAACAGTTCAGAAAATCTTGGGAGAGGCTTCAAGGTGGCATAGCTAAGGTGCCACACTGGATATGCTCCTGTATGTGTGTTTAGCTTTACAATTTAAGTTTCAAAATATCCTGTGGTATTTGTCTTAAAGCTTTGCCTGCCTCACATTATGCCTTCAGTAAGTGAAGAAGAGAGAGAGAGAGGAAGTCCAGGATTCAGGATGGCTTAAATGCTCCATCAGATGTACATCGTTTATTAGGGATGTAAATCTGTAATTCTTTATTCTTACTGGAAGAAACAATTTTATACATATATATATATATTTCTCTTCACTACAATAAAGTCATCATAAACTGGAGTTCACTGTTCAGTGTCCATTCAAGCTTCCCTCACCAAGAACAGTATTTCCAGCACGGAAATATACATACATACATACATATTGCAAAAATGATATATTAGGTGCATGAAATTCTGTTTATCAAGCAGAATATGTTCCAAAGTGTGAACATCCAGGATTTTCCTCATCAGGGTTTCATGATACTTGATATTCCTGTGTTTGTTTGTTTAAAAAACAAAAGCATTTTTAAAACATTTCTTAATATTCTTTCCATACATAATCTGCATTGCTACCACTTCCATGAACCAGCTGTTGTTTATGCCTTTTTTGACATTCCTCACCCCAGTCATATCAGTGCCTCCATCTTCTATATTAGAATCCACAATAAGAGATATAGAAGGAACTCCATCAGACTTTTGTTGAAGTTCAACATAAGGAAACTCAATCAACATAGTTATTATTAGAAATTAAATAAGGGGTGCTATTTATACTGTATTTAAAATAAACCCCTCAAAATGTAAGAATTGTCCTTCTTTTTATGTATTATCCATCACTGCTTGAAACTCATTATACCATAATTATTAGAATGGCTTTGGTGGATCTACTGACTGGATGAGTCATATTGGATTATATAGCACAATAATTGAAATGGTTGTGTTGGCAAATGTCATGTGCTTTAAAGTCACACGTTGTGTCAAGAAATATCTAAAATGAAACTGAACTGTGATCGATGGAGTTCCGCTTTGTGCTTTACAATTGATGAAATGCTTCTCCTAAATAAATCTTGCTTACATTTTGACTCATGGTGACATGAGTTATAGAATAAAAAGGTATGTGCAAATTGGAAAATTTCAGCAATATGGAAAGAGGACATGGTCTATTTAGTTGGGTAATATAAAGACAATTCAAAAAAAGACATTTGCTCTTGTACCATTCCTAGGATTTTTCTTCCTTGTATAAATATCCTTTTGAATTTGGGGGACCATCCCTTTGACAGTTTTTGGGAAGAAGCCCACACATTACACAATATTTTTTGTTGTTACATGCCTTCAATTTGAGTCTGACTTACCTAGGGTTTTCTTGGCAAGATTTAGTCAGCTAAGGTTTGCCACTGCCTTGCTCTTAAGCTGAGAGCGAGTGACTTGGCCAAAATTATCTGGTGGATCTCCATGACAGAACAAAGATTTGTGCACTGTTCTCCACAAGTCCCAATCTAACACTCAAACCACTATCCCACACTGGCTGTTACACAAAATATATTTGTCCATTTTAAAGAAGGTACAAGAAGGCACTTCTACGCTTTTGAGCATTTATATCAAATAAACAATATCAGTTATAGCTCAGAAATGTCATAATCAGGGGTTATTATTTATTTATTTTTGCCCCTCATCATCCTCTTTTGCCATCTTTTTCTTAGTAGTACTTCATGGCTCCTGAGATGTTGGATATGTCTCTACAGCCTTCCATGGCCCTGGCTTATCATGACTGCATCATCAGTTCTTGTTAGTAAAATAAAAGTAATATGCCAATTAAGGGCAAGAAATCTGAAATTTTCAGGGTTTTTTTACATCATGTGAAAGTATCTTCTTTTACGTAACCAAATGGTTGTACAAATCAGGTGTAAGGATTTGAACATCTCACCATCTCAATTCTTTTGAATTTCTCAGAACCTTGCTGCCATTTTCTTTCCATCCCGGTTTTGTATCCCTTCCCTGTGAAATTAAATTTTCCTTTGTTTCTCAAATTTCTAGCATTGCAAAGAGTGAGAACTCTTACATTTGCTGTATTTGCATCCCCTTGGTAATTTTGCCTGCCACTTTTCTTTGGATGCCTAAACTGTATTCCTAAATGCTTGAGTGAATTTTAAGTTACTGTGATGCTAGAAATTTGGAGAATGAAGGAAATTTCATTTGGGGAACAGAATTCTTTTTGGGAGGCAATGCTTCCCTCATATCTTCACCCCTAGCCAACATAGATGCCCAGGCACCTTTTGTTCACTGTATTCAGTAGGGTTTCTGTATGATTTTCCCCCACTGGGGATTTGGGTGCCTTTAACCCAGAAAGCAATTCTTCATTTCAACGCTTCCTTGTAAATGGCTTGCTTGCTGACATCAGTCATGTTAAGGAAATTTGTTATCCTCTCTGTGAAAAATGGCCTACTACACCTTGACTTTTATCCTGCTGCAGCTGAAGCAGTATCCTTTGGGGATTAGCAAGGGCATTTGTTCTTTGTCGGGGATAGTGCTTTATCCTATATTTCAGATAATTTTTAACCTTTACTCCAACAGGAGGAGGGAAAATGCGCTCGGGTTTCCATAGCAAACATGTAAATGGCCTTTGGGGTTAAGAACGGGAGAGCAAAAGAGAATGTGGCACTGTCAGAGAAAACCATGGCATTAACTCAGAAGAAAAGCGGTTTGACATCTAGTAGCATTTGGGCGGTTGTGCTCATTTCAAGCCGGATTTAGATAAGGCCTCTATGCTTGTAATCTGTCTCTATAAAAGGTTCTGTTATTCCTTAGAACACATGTTTTGAAGTGGCAATGCAACCAATATGGCTTGTTGCGATTAAAAGGTTTCCTAGGTGTGATCATTCATCAAAGCGCATTTTGAATAAACAAGGGTTTTATTTTCTGTTTTCCACTAGACCCTAGAAAGTGTCACAGACTTTGTCCACAGAAGGATGATCACACTTTTGATGGTGATATATAGTCTTTGTTTTTGTACCTGAATAAGTTATGCTCACTTAGGCTAAATCAGCACTGCACAAATAATGCAGTTTGACACTATTTAGCTGCCATGGCTTAATGTTATGGAATCCTGGAATTCGTAGTTGTGTGAGATATTTAGCCTTCTCTGTCTGAGAGCACAGGTACCACAATAAACTACATATCCCAGGATACGATGGAGCCCTGACAGTTTAAGCAGTGTCAAGCTGCATTAATTCTGCAGTGTGGCAGCAGCCTTAATTACCATAATTTCCACTGCAGCTTCCACTATCTAGAATGTAACATATCAAACTAAATGTCCAGAATTTGGGAGATGCCTTTTAAAAATAGACAAAAAGATTTCCTGGATTAGCAAAGCTCTGCGTAATTCAGTATCCTGTTTCCTTCAGCAATTTAAAATAATTACATTTTGGACTACCACTCCTAGAGTACCCCAGTGAATATGCCCTTTTGCCATGGTGACTGGGGTGTTCTGAAAGCTGAAGTTCAACAAGTTAACTTTTCCAACTCCGTTTCCTTCTATGCCTATCAAGATGCTTATAGGAAATCCATAAGAAAATCATGACTGTATCCGCAATCTGGATAAATAATCCAGATTGACACCACTTTAACTGCTATGACTCAGTGCTAAGGAATTCTGGGTTTTATGGTTTGTTGTGACATCAGAGCTCTCTGACAGTGATGGCTAAATATCTCACAAGTCTGCAGTTCCAGAGTTCTCTAGCATTGAACCATGACAGTTAAAGTGGTGTCAAACTAGATTATTTTTTCAGTTGCAGATGCAGCCCATGACTCCCTCTGGCAGTTGTGTTCCATGGTTCCTGCTATTCAGATTTTATACTGCTATTATGCTAAGGATTAGCTATGTAAATCCTTGCTTATTTTGGTGTCACATAGGAGACCAAAAAAGTGTCAAGCTTTCTGTTCAGTAGGTGAAATTATGAGGGTTTGGGGACATTTTCTTCAGATTTCCCCCATTTTGGTATTCTTGGTAAAAACAAAACACAAAGGGTTTTTCCCCATTTTTTAAAAAAAATATACATTCCCATCAAATACTGTATATATTCATGTGTAAGTCCAGAAATTTTAGTCAAAAAATTGACCCCCAAAAACTAGGTCAATGTATCCACAGGTCACAAAAAGGAACCCCTCTCTTTTTTTGAGTAGAGTGGCAAAAGGCAAGAGCTTAATCAATTCCAGGAACACCTACAAGAAGCACCAACCTTTTCTACTCTGTCCACCATGGCTCCATTTCTGGCCTTTTTGAATGCCTGGATTGGAAAAGCAGAAACAGTTATGCCTGCCAGAATTTTGTAAGTTCTTTGGCATCGTTTTTCTTAGCTTCATCCTTTATATTCTTTGTTATGTGCCTAAATTTTACCCTCAACTTATCCATGGATCAGATCAAAATCCATAATTTTGGCCCCAAAACCTACATTTGACTTATACATGAGGTTGACTTATAGTCAAGTATATATAGTACTTTTCCCCACTGCTACAATTACTGGTGGTACAGCTAAGGATAGAGAGACGCTACTAGTCTTTTCTCTCTTAGGGGATTTCACAGCATTTGGCATCTTTTATTTAGTTTCATCTTTATTTCTTTGAAGGGGACACATTTTCTCATCAAGGATGAAATTTATGAATATTCTTAACAGCACCAATAATGATTAGCACTGTTGTTGTAGATATGTAATCCTTAGTGTCTGCCTATTATTATTTCTCCATGCATGCAATAAATGGAAATGGACGCTGATGGTCACATTTGCAGACAACATCCAGTTGAACATTTCTGTATGCCTAAAGAGAAGCTATTTTAGAGTAGGGCTCAGGTAGGGTGCACAATGAGGTCTGTACTTTCAGAGTAATTTTAGAAATGATTTTCCTCCTACTAGTACAGTTCTGTCATGTTCATTGTGACAGCCAGTTTTTTAAGTGTCTCTATAATACATGCACATAAGCACATGCATATACACATATATGTGTGTCTGTATATATGATGCAAATGTAATTCCAAAACATTATCATTTATAACCATGGGTGGTGTAAGTGTGGCCCCGAAATGTCTATCTCAATATAGGTACAATTTTCAGGCAAAAATAACCTGGAAATTGTGTCCAAGGTTTTCCAAATACAGTACTTGAGAACATGCAAAAACAAACAAACCCAAACCAAAAAATGTTATCCTTTCCAGAATCCCCCATTCCATCTTTTCACTGCATATGCTGGCCAAATGCTGGTCAAAATAGATGCAGTGCTATTTTGTCCTCCATTTTGGAAGGGGAAATGAGAAGGAACATACAGTATTTTTGCATGCTGTCATTGAATGTGTTACCTGTGTTGAGGGCTTCAGAATGACATTCAAAGCTGTTAAAAATCCTTCTGCCTGATCCAGGCGATAAGGCTTGGACAGACTTGTGAAATAAGGTTTTATGGAAGATAATCTTTTATCTTTTGCATAGTTAAAGTATACTATTAGGTATACTATTAGTGTACATGAGAATTTTGCATGGTGTAACTGCTGAAGTTTTACAATTGTAGCTTTTCTGGTGCCATGGGAAAGGTCTACACAGGTAGAGGTCCCATAAATGTGCATGAATTTAGTGCACTCTTTTTTACAGAATTCACTTGATGCAGCCTCTACAAGGATCTCCATTTGGACACAGTCTGCTTATCAAAACTAATCAGTTTGTGTTGTCATATTTGCAAACACAGGAGGGAAACAGGAGGACACACCACTGGGTGTTTTGCAAAATTGTGGAAGAATCTGAAGTAGAGTTAATCGGATGTTTCCATCTGTCTACTTACCATAAACATTAATCTGGCATCTGCTAGAATTTAATAGGCCAACAAGTAATCATCTACATTTCTGTACTGGTTGACATTTCTGGGGCTATTTGGATGTCGACAAGTAACAAACACAGAGTGTGAATTGTATTGCATTAAGAGCAGAGATTCTAGAAATACATCTGAAAGGGCAGTGCAACTTCGGAGGGCTTGTTCAACCCTTACATATGTTCCCTTGTATCAGAAACCTGCAGTACTGTATAAAAGAACATTTCTTGAGTGTTATGGCTTTTAGCAATTTAGAAAGGTTACAGCTGGGTTTTGTTGAAAACAGCAATATTTCTGCAGGGTGCCTGGACTATCTTTATATTTTAACAGATACTCCTATTAGAGAATTTTGCTGGGCAACCATTCTTCAAAAATGTCTTCCCTATTTATTGAATCTGTAGGATTCATTTCCTCCTTATTTAATCAGACATGTATTCCATGTGCCTTCGCTACAGCAGATTTATCCGTCACTGTGGCAGCTAATAAATGCTTTCTAAAATGGTGCTTAATGCTAATTTCTCGTTGTTGAAATGTATCTCATGGTTATTGTTTTTTAAATGGATTATTTTCTGTTCAATTTTTTCTCCCCATTACTTGAATACTTTGCGTACTTAGGTGAGAGTAAGCCTCACTGAAGGCAGTGGGGCATATTTCTGAGTAACCATGCTTGCATGGAATGGAACTCTAAACTGTGCTTATAGTACAGGTACTTTATTTTTTTTATTTTTATATACTTTATTTTTCTAATTTATATCACAGATATTAAAATAAATACTTTTACAAGAAACAAGGAAGAAACAAATAAAACATATGGGTTATTCTCTAAAATTATCACCGTATTCCAATATATACTTCCTTTATAATGTACAGTGCTTATTCTATCATCATCATCATCATCATCATCAAGTTTTAATGTCATAATATATCTTAACACTTGTTATAGTCGCTCAAATTTACCTCATAATGTCGTCCCAATAGTTGATTCTGTTATTTCTGACAGTTTCTTGTCTTATTCTTCCTCAAAAACAAGATCTCTTTAAACATATAAAGTTTTCTACTAGTACTCTATTATATTCTTATTAATTCGGTGGATCTTCCACTAACTAATCCCATACCAGTTACTGCTCTCTCTAACTTACTACCCATCTCTGGGTACATATTTCTAATACCAGTGACCACTCTTTTTCAGTTTGATTAGTGTCATGATTATTCAATAAAGCAGTCAGTTGATCCATATTTCTCATTTCTAGCATCTTTAGTAGCCAGTCATCCAGACTCGGCATATTCTCATCCTTCCATCTTTGTGCCAAAACCAATCTTGCCGCAGTGATCAGGTATAGAAAAATACGGCTTATAGTACAGGTACTTTAGCATTATAGACAAAAAACCAAATAGCATGCACCTAAGTAAATATTTGCATCATTCAAAAACACAAAGAACTATCACAAGTACAGCAGTAATAAAAACCGCATTAAGGCACTACAGTAAATCATGGTTTGTTGTGACAGGAGGCAGCTTGGCCTGGTCTTGAGCCAAGTGTGGAAATCCTCTGAGACCTGGGGACTCCTTGCACCCTCCATCAGACTTCTGAGGAATGCAGCTCTCTCCAAGCATGCTTCCATCTCTCTTTGTCTTCACCAAAAATGTTCTTTGTACCATTTGAGGGGCTATGCAGCCAGAGTTTTGTCATGGGGGGGGGGGGGGAATGGCATTTAGATACAGGCCTAGACTTTTTCCCCCTAAGCAAGAGTGTAGGAGGGCAAAGTATGATAAAATTGACCTACATATCCCCAGATGATGTGAAATTACCCCCACCCCTCCTCCTCCTCCTCCTGTTGTTGCTGCTGCTGCTGCAGCTGCTGCTGTTCCATTATAACAGGCTGTGTCCACATGGATTAGAATATTCCAGGAATATTCAAAGCTGCTCCAAATTCCTCCCATTACCTGGGCCCCTCCATATTTATTCATTCCATTTCTATGCCACCATTCTCCCAGAAAGGGACCTAAGATGGCCCACCAATAAGTTGTGATTCTGGACAGCTGTTCACATGTCTCCCCCCCCCCCTAATGCTACCTGCCATAGCTGCTGCCAATGCAAGTCAGTCCCTCTGAGACCAAAAAAGAGGTGTTCAGCACCCATTGAATTGACGGGCACCTTATAACTCACACCAGTGACAGTACAGCAAGACACCTGTGTGAACAGCTACCCAATGTTACTGTGCAGGACTCCAGATTTTTTGTGAAGATCTGGAACAAAAGATGAGTTTTAAAATCTGTTTTAGGGATGGTATAATGTGGGTGTACTGAACTTGCTGTACGTGGTCAGGACAGTTTGTGCCAAAATTGGGGATTGGATCCTGTGTCATCTGGACTGATAGTTGTGAAGACAGAGAAGGATGTATTATTGGTTATGAGGAAGAGGGAGTGAGAGTATTACAATAGCAATTCTATGCCGCTTATCAGTGAACTAACACTCCCTAAGTGGTTTACAATGTGTAAGCCAATTGCCCCAACAAGCTGGGTACTCATTTCACCAACCTTTGAAATGATGGAAGGCTGATTACAGATTTGTCAGACCTCACGAGACCAAATCTAGCTCCCCTGCTCATTTACCCATTTAACTATCTGTTTATCTATCAATTGATTGCTAGATCTACAGCATTCATTTATTGCATCTCAACCTAAAAAATCCTCCTCCCCCAGGGCAGTGTACAATAGGTAAAAACATTCAATATACACAGTTAAAACACTTGCGGCATCTCTTTTAGGGGGAAAAAACGGCTGTAAAATAGTTTTCAAGACAGCCTGAACAGACTGCCCCATTTTAAGCTTCAAATGGCACAGTCCTCACTGCCTCCCAGAAACTCAGAAGGGATTGGAATCAACCTGACCTCCCTTGGGAAGGAGTGTGACAGTCAGGGTGCTGCTACAGAGAAAGCCCATGTCATGTGTACCCACTGGCCTATCCTTACAGGGTAGGTAAAAATAATTGCAACTTGTAAAACCTGTATTGCATCAAATTCCACAAGTGTTCCTATGTTGAGAACCCCAGTCCAGCCTCAGCAACCCATAGTAGTGGTTGGAGTTCTTTATAAAAGTAGAGCTCAGAGATAACAAAACATAGGTTATGAGTAGAAGATAAATTTGCACTAGCTTCCAGCTCCTTGTCCCCAACACACACACAATTGAAAACACTTGCTTGTGAATAATCCACAGTTTACCATAGCACCCACATTCAGAAAACCGTAGCTTATTCTGTAGTGAACCTCAGACTATGATATCAAGACATAGCTTGATACTCTTTTTAAAAGAGTCCTAGCTATGATTGCTTCAGTCCACAGATTGTTGTTCTCACATAAGTGGAAACTTCAGTTTTCATTTCTCTTGTCCTAATACATAGGGGCAGGAAGGAAAGAATACCATGGTTGTTTGTGGATAATGCTCATTGCAATAAAACCCAGTTTGTTACGGTGTTTCAAGTGAGCCACAGAGTGGTGCTGTTCTATCAAGTGCTCTGTCCTGGTTTTCCTGTGTTCCAGCTCTGTTAGCTTTTGCTTCTCCACTGACTGCATCTGAATGTGTCAGGACAGAGAATAAAAACAAGGTCACAATAAGTTCTTCTGAGAAGCCATCACTGTATGGAATCTCCTCTTCTCCAGTTCTCTTCCTGCAGCCATTCCAGCAAGTTGTAATAGAGGGAAATGTTTTAAAAAAGAAAAAGAAAAAGAATGGGTCATTCCATGAGTTCATCCAAGAGACCTATCGTTCCTGGCTTTTCCTCACTTTGCACTTTTTCTTTCCATCTGTCAGTAATGAGGCTAAAAACCTCTAGCTGGCATCACAGCCAGAATCTGCTTTGGGTTTTGGTGTGAACTATCCAAGGTACTGAATCCCTTCCTCCAAAATAGATTGCTTACTTTGGAGAGATCCTTTAAGGCTCAGAATTGAACTGGAAGAGGTTTACCAACACACTGACATTAAAGCCACTAGCAGAATGTTTTCCACCCATGCTTGACATCATCTAAGGCTCACTTATTTTTCTTGGGAAAGTCTGCCTGCTACAGTTCTCACATCTCTTTATGGTGGCTTTTCTGCCATCAGAATTATTTGTGAAGGACTGTCTTTTCCCATCTGAGCCTGCCTATATTTTGAGATCTTCTGGAGTGCCCTTCTCTTTGTCCTATCACAGTCAGGGTGTCACCAGGATACAAAAGTAGCTTTGGAGGGCCAAAACCAGTTATTAATGACTGCAAAGATTATTATTTTATAAGGCCAGCAGTTATTAATTTTTAAGGCCCGTGTATGAAATGGCAACTGCTGAACAGGATACCAGCCTCAGTTTGAAAATAATTTTTAGATGTGTTTGTTTTAATTTTTGTAAGCTGCCTTGAGTCCCAAACTAGGAGAAAGGGGGATCCAATTAACTATTGCCATCATTACCATCACTTTAGATTAAATATTGATGCAACTTTTTTACAGTATGTTAGCAATTTAGCAAAAGAACAGAGCTGCCTTGGGAGGCTGTGAAAATTCCTTCCTGAGAAGTTTTGAAAAGAAAGATTTGATAGACATAGGGTTTGGGTGGAGTGTGATTTATGCAAAAGGCAGCATGTCTTCAATATTTGGATGAGATTATAAAGTTCTAAGGATCTGCACACCCTCTTTGAATCTGTAAGAGATGCTGAGAAGAGAGACAACTACCAAAATGTTTGGTTAGCACTTTTTACAGTAGAATTCCATATAGGCTATGTTGAATTATTTAATGGAGTGCTAAATTATCATGCATATCTTCTAATAGTGAACTGCACCGGCTTTGATCTTGTTAGTGCCAAAGGCGAAGAATTCAGTCCTATTCCATGAACAGTGTGAACAAATGGCTTTAGGCAGTCTTTTTGAAGGGCAACAAACTCAGTTGGCCTAGCAAAGCATGTAGTTGATGGTAAGAGTTAGACACAGTTTTCTGGTAACAGCAAGTATTAGTTAGTCTGCCCAATTATTATACCTTGCATATATATAAATTGCTAAGTAAGCAATACCGCCTCCTTTACACCATGTGTAAATTGCATGCACACACACACCTCGCTTTTAGTGAAAGAAATATTACCTTTTGGACTACAGATCCCAGAATTCCTCGGCCATTTTAACCAAACTGTTCCAAGCTCTGCTTTTAGTTTGGTACAAACATATATTTTTTTTTTAAAAAAAAAATAGATGTGGAGTCCATTTTGTAGCTTGTAACCCATGGGAAGATTATTGTATACTAATTTATTTCCCATGGATCCAGACATAGCATGCTACTTGGCATGGCAGCAAGAAGCTAAAATGCATGTTTGAAATGTGAGGCCACTATTCTGACTTCTCTGTGAATTGTGCTTAGAAAAAAAAGAAGATGTCAAGTAAACTTCGCAGTGAGGTATATACTGAAATTCCTTTTTGTCTCTGTTACTCAAGTATGAAACAAGGCAAAAATGTCATCTCTTAATAATTTTATTTCAGCTCATTTTTTCATTAAAATATACCCAAATTAGCAAATTTCTTCATGAACAACAACAGTCTCCAAACAGGTATTTAAAAATGCTAACAAGTGTCTTAAAACCAGGTTCATCAACCAAAGAAAAGAGGTAGACCCTCTTACCTTTGAGTAATAAGCCTGGGACTTTTATCATACTCTTATTATGACTCTTGCTGGTGTATTATGCTGAAGCACTTCACATGAAAAAAAAACTTAATATTTATAAATATTTGAGGAATTACAAACGGTATGTTTGACTGGCGGAGGGCAAACTTTGTCCCCATCTTCAAAAAGGGGAAAAAAGAGGATCCCAACAATTATCGTCCAGTTAGTCTGACATCAGTACTAGGAAAGATTCTGGAGCAGATCATTAAACAGAGAGTCTGTGAACATCTAGAAGGCAATGCCATCATCACAAAAAGTCAACATGGGTTTCAGAGAAACAAATCATGCCAGACAAACTTAATCTCTTTCTTTGATAAAATTACCAGCTTGGTAGATGAAGGGAATGCTGTGGATATAGTATATCTTGATTTCAGTAAGGCCTTTGACAAGGTTTCCCATGACATTCTTGCAAACAAGCTTGTAAAATGTGGGCTAGACAAAGGAACTGTTACATGGATCTGTAATTGGTTGACCGGCCGAACCCAAAGGGTGCTAAACAATGGCTCCTTTTCATCCTGGAGAAAAGTGACCAGTGGGGTCCCACAGGGCTCTGTCCTGGGCCCAGTGCTATTCAACATCTTTATCAATGACCTGGATGACAGAATTGGAAGCATACTTATCAAATTTGCAGATGATACCAAATTAGGGGGAATAGCTAATACCCCAGAGGACAGGATCAAAATTCAAAATGACCTGAATAGACTAGAAAGCTGGGCCAAAGCTAACAAAATGAAATTCAACACGGAGAAATGTAAGGTATTGCACTTAGGGCGGAAAAATAAAATGCACAGATATAGGATGGGTGACACCTGGCTGAATGAAACTACGTGTGAAAGGGATCTAGGAGTCCAAGTAGACCACAAGTTGAACATGAGTGAACAGTGTGATGCGGCAGCTAAAAAGGCCAATGCTATTTTAGGCTGCATCAATAGAAGTATAGTGTCTAGATCAAGAGAAGTAATAGTGCCACTGTATTCTGCTCTGGTCAGGCCCCACCTAGAATATTGTGTCCAGTTCTGGGCGCCACAATTCAGAAAGGACATTGAGAAACTGGAGCGTGTCCAAAGGAGGGCGACAAAAATGGTGAAAGGTCTGGAAACCATGCCCTATGAGGAACGACTTAGGGAGCTGGGGATGTTTAGCCTGGAGAAAAGAAGGTTAAGAGGTGATATGATCGCCCTGTTTAAATATTTGAAGGGATGTCATATTGAAGAGGGAGCAAGCTTGTTTTCTGCTGCTCCAGAGAACAGGACCTGGAACAATGGATGCAAGCTGCAGGAAAAGAGATTCCACCTGAACATTAGGAGGAACTTCCTGACAGTAAGGGCTGTTCGACAGTGGAATGCACTCCCTCGGAGGGTGATAGAGTCTCCTTCCTTGGAGGTCTTTAAACAGAGGCTGGATGGCCATCTGTCAGGGATGCTTTGATTTGGATTTCCTGCATGGCAGGGGGTTGGACTGGATGGCCCTAGTGGTCTCTTCCAACTCTATGATTCTATGATTCTATGATTCTATGTGTTATTGATAGTGTGTTAGTTGATAGTTTTTTGGGTGTGCTAAAAATAGGTAGACCTACCTATGGATAGCTTTATTTGAATGTTTTCCTATTTATTATAAGAAAGATTGAGAAAAATCAAATGGGTGAGAAAGTAAAATGTTTATATTTGTCCATCCAGACTCAGGGCTTAGAGTGGATAACTCTTTAAAGTCTAGATTCGAATCCCTGTGTATTCAGCTATGTTTGTGATGAAGAATTCAAGTTACCACCTCTTTTCTTTGAGAGGTTCCTCATCTAGGGCATGGTCTTCTCCACACTAAGGGAATAACTGTAACAACTCAATTTGGTTCAGACAAGAGAGCTCAGTTCAGTTTTGGAGAATTTACCAATATCTGCAAATTCCTTCAAATCCACAATGATTGACTTTTCTATTTATTTTTTTTAAGTGAATGCAGAAGATCCAGAAACTAGCTTGCTTTTTTAAAAAGTTATCAATACACAGGGATCTCATACTGAGGGGCATATGTTAATTATGTTTGATGCTTCCCTAGGAATTTCAACATTACCAGTAGGAAATAAATGATACATCATACTAGAGAATTTGAAGAGAGGGAGAGATCAAGATCAAATGACTCTGCTTCCCACTAGCAAGCTGCATTTAGATTCTTATAGTAATTTTGTTGTTATTTTGACAATACAGTAATTCTAAAAGATAGGAATTTTCCCAAATGATGGGCATCATTCTAAGGCTGCCACCACTATATCATAGCTCTAGGTCTTCTCTTGGAATACTAAAATGGCCTGGGAGAAGCCGTGTTACCAGTCTTTCACCATGTTCCCTCCAGTTTACGAGTAGCTAGGAAAAATGGAAATTTTTCATAAAGAAACAAAAGGGTGGGAGGAAAGAATCAGCCAAACTGTTAGCTTCTTAATATCTGTGAGATTGAAAAGATGTGGTAAATCTCTGAAAAACAGCAAACATCAGAATGTAGGACTAAATTATTCTGTAAAGGCAGACACTTGGTAGGTGATGTCCAACTGAGAAGGATAGTAAGCACAGTTAAACAATTTGATTTTTTTTTTTTTGTAATATTCAGTATACTTTGAGAAATAAGCACACCAAAATTCTGTTAAATGACAAGGACATTAGATTTAAGTGCCTGTGGCAGATACATGAGACATAGATCTAATTTTTTGATTGTGTGGTTGCTGCCTTCCCCACAGAGTCATATAATTAGAAGAGATACAGTGATTCATCTACACCAATCTCCTGCCTGTGGAGGTCTTCATTCATAACATCTTTGACAGGTGGTCATTCAATTTCGGTTTAAAAACCAGCAAAAGAAGGACCTTCAAGGTAGTCTGTCCCACTGCTAAACAGCTGTAAGTCTTAAAAAGTTCTTCCCAATAGTTAGATGGAATCTCTTTTCCTGTAATTGGAATCCATTAGTTTGGTTCTACTATCAGCAGAAAACAAGCTTGCTCCATCTTCCATGTGATAGTCCTGGACTTTCACTATACTCATCATAACTGAGTCTGTACCACAGTCATAACTTGTAGTATGCCCATGCTGAAGCTGCCCAGTGAGGAAGGATTTAAGATTTTATTACCTCCATAGCAACCATAAATGCATCACAATAGATATCTAGTCCCAGTCATCCACAAGGTAAATCTTAGATGTGGTTTTCTTTACTTGGTGGGATGATGGCAACTTTCTCTTGTCTTGTTGTCCTTGACAGATCATCATCTGATGACATTTAGACTTAGTAAAATGTGTGGAGCCTCTACAGTTGTGGTGGGCCAATTAAAATGCCCTATCCCAAGATGTTTACAGAAAACACTATGAGTGCAATAAAACTTGGTAAATTTGAAAGCCTGCTCTGACATGGTGATGATGGGGATGAGGATTTTTTTTCCCTGTTCATCTTTGTAGCTGCACAGTGCTACCCAACACACTTTTTTCAGAAGTCCAGAAGAGGTCACATTCTGGTGCACAAAAAGAAGCTCAAAACCACTTCATGGATCATTGCAACCAATCTTTATGACATTTATAGGTACAATCATCCATATCCATGCCAACACTGATGTCATAGTTGTTACTGGGGTCATTAAATTTAACTTGAGTTCCATATATCATATTTGTCTTACTGAAAAGGATCACAAAGAAAATGATAAATAGTGTAGAATCCAGATACCTCTGTTGAGCTACCTTCTCTGACAATGTTGCTACAGGAATGATAAAAGGAGTACATCTAAATGACTGTGCTTTTACACCTCCCAAGGAGATGTGTGTCAGTTCAATGTTAAGAGAACATTATTTGAAGTTGAACTGCTTGGCTAGATGAATTTAAACATTCCTGGGGCAACCTAAGGGCCAACGCATTGCTTCAGGTACACTTCACCAGAGTCCTTTATTCCTTTTTTATGATTAGTATGCTAACTCTCTCTCGAGAAGCTGAAATAAATCACTGTAACCATAACCATTGCATCACTGGGAATCAAAGCAAGTCAAGAGCTACTAACCTGGTTGCATATTCTCAAATGTCCCTTATGCACAGGGGTGCCTCCAATTCCCACTTTATCTTTAAATGGCCTCTCATTATCCTGTGATCATACAGTGGGCCAGAGTGTTGCTTCTTCTTGTTCTATCAAGTTTTGATTCAAAACCCGTGACACATTGCCATTTCTCCAGCTTTAAGTACCACCACCCAAGATAGCAATGTGTATGAGGGATCTATCTCTTCTTCTCCCTCCCTCTCTCCCTCCCCCCCCTCTCTCTCTCACACACACAGAAGAATGAAACAGTAAATCCAAATCTGCACTCTAGGGATGCAGCAAAAATAACAGATGAAGTAATGTTTTATAGGAATGAAAAGCAGTGTGTGGCTGAGGAACAACAAAAACAGGGAACTTTAGTCAAACACGATGCTCAACTTTTAATCAGCATTTGTCTATTGATTTCCATCAGGTGTTCCAATTCCTTACTTTCTAGTTGTCACTTCTGTTGCTGATGTTGTGCTGTTTGTGTTTGAAGAGTTCATCTTATTCATGAAGATAATTTTTAGGGACCCCTGGTTTTATGTAACAAGGACGTGAAGACTCTTTCATAGCCCCAGAGTAACCCACACCATTCAAGCCTTTAAAGGAGCTATCCAAGTTACTGTTGTATAATAATCTGTTGTATATTACTCTGTTGTTCCCCACCTCCATGGGGAGAGGTAAGTCGATGAGGATGATGATGGTTGTTGTTAATATTAAAGTTATTAGAACCTTCCTCTCCAAAGAGGGCCAGCACTTAGCTGAGTCTCCTGTCAAGGAGGCCACCAGTCATCACTGCTAAATCAGACTCTTTCCCATGAGTAGCGTTACTAGGAGGTGCAGGGGGTGCAGACAACACCAGGTGACACCCTAAGGCGGGGTGACACCACTGTTCCTCAAACACGTGCCTTTTTCAGAAACGGGCTGTGGCATTCATCTGCTTCCCTTTAAAATGCTTTAAGAGAGGGCTGGGGGAGTGGTGTGACAGTGGAAGGAGAAAGGAGAGGCCCCCACATTTTTTAAAATTAAAATGTCAAGTTTCAAAATTTTAATTTTTTTTAAAAAAGAATTATTTTAAAATTTTCTTTAAAAACATCACATTTTAACCAAATCTTCACTACACACACACACACACACACACACACACACAAACATAAACGTTTAGGTTGTGCATATGATACTGTAATTTGAAGGTATACTTTTAATTTTTCTGGTTGTTTATGTCACGACTATTAGCATTACATTAAGTGGTACATGGAATTTATGATTTACAAGTAATATTAGTGCAAAAAAGCATTACTAAAGATTCTGTATGGTGTGAAATGGGAGGAGGTCAATGGGGGCAGGTGACACCACTGTTTCCTACCAGGATGAAATGTATTACTCTTCTCTTTATACTTGGGTCATTATTTGTAACTTATCATCAGTGTATGCATAAATGAATGTATGTACATCTTTGTCTTCTGTTGCCCTTTTAGAGATGATATGATATTTTGCCTGGTAGGGTTTCTTTTTTCTTCTGATGTAGAAGTGAATACACTAGCAGCCTAGCTGGTCTCAGGGCACCTGACCAAAAACTACAATAGAAGAGAAGAATATACTTGAGCCATCTCTCAGCACCCTTCACTTTGTTTGTGAAAGATAGAGTTATGGTACAGGGAATCAGATTCTGACCAAAACAGAGATGTTTGGATGGGGTGTTTTGTGCATTTAGGGAGGGTGCAAAATTTTGCCAGTTTTTAAAGAGGGGTAGGGAGGCTTGGAGGAACCAATGCGGGGCTTCTGGGGCCTCAGAGGTGGGGTCCATGGGCCACATGGCACCTACAGGCTGCACTTTATCCATCTGTAGTGGGAGAATGCAACTTGCTCAGCACCATGACATAGTTAAAATATATTAGGTTTTTTTTTAGCCACTACATCATATTCAGTAGTGGCTCACAGAAGAGAATTCAGCCATCCAGAATTGCTTGTCTAATCATTAGCTCATTGTCCAGCCACAAGTCTTTGGGTCCACATTTTTATATGCTCTTCAGTTCAGCAAACCTGAGCTGTATATTTCCAGCATGTCACATCTCATTCCTTCTGATGTGTGTATCTCTCTCTCTCTCTCTCTCTCTCTGTGTGTGTGTGTGTGTGTGTAGATATCACATAGCTGAGTATGCAATCAGCTGAGAAAAGATGGCAGGCTTAGGGCTCAATTGTGATCTTAGCAGAGGATTTCATTTCTATGTGAGGCTGATAGACTTGATTGTTTTAATTGTGTCACACCAGCAGGCCCCAAATGCTCTGCTCATTAACAATGGATGAGAAAACAACGCAATGATGCTGTCATGCAGATGAAAGTGTATATATTCTGTGTTATTTAATTAATACTGTGTTGTCCTAGTTTTAAGACTTTAAGTTCTTCCCTAAAGCATATAATTTGAAAAACTTCCTTGGTTAGGCAATAATTAATCCACTTTGGCAGCTTTCACTTAAATAAAGAAATGTTCTCCTTCAACGGGTGGATCAGGATCTGAGTTTGGAAAACTTCCTATGAATTGCCTCATCCAGAATCACCCACAGCTAGTGTGGCCAGTGACTATGCTAAATGAGAGCTTCTGGGAGATGCAGCTTTTAAAAAAAGGCTTTTTAAAGCTCTGATCTTGACCCACAAGTGTAGCATGCCCTGCTCTAAACTGGGCACCATTGTTTAGTTGGGTTCACACACACACCCCGATGTGTTTTAAAGTAGTAATTCCCAAACTTTTGTCCTCAAGGAGCTTTGGATTTCACCTTCCAGAAGCCCCAGCCAGCTTGGTCAAGACTCAAGAGTCAAAAATTCTGGGAGCGGAAATCTAAAACATCTGGAAGACCAACATCTGGGAACCATTGTAAGGTCAAACTAGATGTAATGTTTCAATGTGTCTTAAATATGATGTGCTTGCAAATAAATAAATAAATAAATAAATAAATAAATAAATCTTTTATTTCTACACCCCTTTTTGTAAAAACAATCAAAGCGGCTTGCAATGTTAAAAGAATACACCATATATACAAAATACCCCCCCCCCCTTAAAAAAGAATTAAACAGTTTAAGGTTAAAATTACATGAACAATTGTTCACATCTAATTACTTTCTTCTCTAAACTATCCTAATCTAATTACTTTCTCCTCTTCCTCCTTCACATACTCTCACCTTCTTCAACATACTTGCGACCTTTCTTTCTTCCTCATTCACCCGACTTAGATGTGAACAGAAGTGAGTAGAAGGATAAGGAAGTAGGGACTCAAAGTAGTTAGAAGGACTTGGATTGTGAAGATAGAAGGTTTTCCAGAAGGATAGGAGGATTGTGAAGAAGAAGGATAGGGGGAATGGGATGAAGGGGTTTTATTGAAAAAATGTATGTATGTATGTTGTATATCCATTGTTTGTGTATTTGTATGAATGTATAGCATTAATAAAATTTCTTAAAAAATCTAAAAAAAAATTACATGAACAATTAAAGCAATAACACTGGGCAGAGTCATCCAATATATGTGGGGGGTTGCTACATGACCAAGTAATTTATTCTGGGAAGGTCTGCCGGAAGAAATCCATCTTAGCAGCTGTCTTGAAGCTATCTAGATTGCTGATTTGACTGATCTCGTCTGGCAGGCCATTCCACAGACTGGGAGCAGTTGTAGAAAAAGCCCTCTGGGAGGTCACAGTCTATCTGGTCTTTATAAACTGCTGTAAATTCCTCCCAGAGGACCTGAGAGCACAGGGCAGATTGTATGGAAGTAGGCGATCCTTTAAATAAGTTGGGTCCAAGCCATGTAGGACTTTAAAGGTAATAACCAACACCTGGTACTGTGCCTGAAAACTAATAGGTAGCCAGTTCAGTGACTTTAATATTGGTGTTATATGATCACTCCTAGATGATCCAGTGATCAACCTGGCCGCCATAGTCTATACCAATTGAAGTTTTTGAACTAGGCACAAGGGTAGCCCCATGTAGAGGGCATTGCAAAAATCAAGTCTTGAGGTTACCAGTGCATGTACTACAGTTTCAAGGTCCCCTGGTTCCAGGAAAGGGCACAGTTAGCATATCAGCCTAAACTGATAACAGGCATTCTTGACTGTCACATTCACCTGATTTCTCATGTGAAGCAACCGGTCAAGAAGTACCCCCAGACTGTGAACACAGTCCTTTGAAGAAAGCATGAACTCCTCTAGGACTGGAGGTTGCAACCCAATGCCTGGTTTAGGGGTCGCTACTGTAAGTACCTTTGTTTTGTCTGAATTTAGTTTGAGCTTGTTTTCCCTCATCCAGGCCATTATTGCCTCAAGACACTGACTAAGGGGAGAAATGCCATCTGTTGTTGTCGCTGATGACCAAGACATGGAGAAATATAGTTGAGTGTCATCAGTGTACTGATAACCCCCCACCCCATGTCTTGTAATTTACATTTTAAAAATGCAAACAGTGTAAATGTAACCTTTATGAGAACATTTGTGCATGTTCATTATTAGAACTGTAGTAAGTGGAAGGTTATGTTTAACCTTTTGTCCACTTGTGGAATCCTGATGGAAACTGTCCTTTTATTGCTGCTCTTTGTGTTGGGAGAAAACCTCTAGTTGGTACCAGTGGTTTTGGAGGAGTAGAAATACTTTAAGAGCATAAGACCACCCCCATTCCACTTTATAGGCATGGTTGACTGGATACCTTTGCACAAAAAGGTGAAATCATGCATCTCTAGCCTGTTACAGTAATTGGAATAAGAAAAATTGTGCTCTGCAGCCTCAAGTTCAGGGATGTAGCTGTTGGGGAGGGGAAAGATGGCATTACCCTACAATATGAGTTCTCCCCACTCATTTGAAAAGCTCCCTTGAGTCCCCAAATTTCTATCATTCTAGTAACTTAACTGAGCATTGAGGGGACAGGCTTACTTACCAAAGGAATGTGAACAAAACAAATACAAGAGTTCTAAGTATGAACAATTTATAATGCCTTGTTTGCAATGCTGTAGATTTGGAAACTGGAGGAACATTTCTTGGAGAGGGCAGAATTTTTATTTGGTTGAACAGTATAGTTTTGCCTCCCTCTACACCCCTGCTTAAGTTGCAGATTCTTTTGCAGTAAAGCCTTCTCTTCCCTGGCATTAGGAATTCCTTTGCTTGTTGCCATTTTAAAGGTCAATATCAAGGGATACCATTCTATAATTGTGCTTTTTGGGAGGCACTTACTAGGTGCTTTTTTCAGGATCTCACTGACTCAAAGAGGCAATTATGTGATCTGGTAGAGGTTTGTATATGCCAGACTGGCATGAAAATGGTTGAAGGAGATAAGGGGTTGGGTTTTCACAACTGCTTTGCATCAATCCTGCCAACTATATATATCTCGAAGGGAGAAATCCAGACAGATTTACAGAGTAGTCCCATTATTTGTCAGTCCTTTTGTTTCCCAAGATTATTCTATGTTGGCACACTCAGCAACTAGTTAAATTATGGGGATTATGTGAAACCACAGTGGCTAATTACTTGGCCTATTGATAAAGAGTTTGTCAAATTATTGTCGCTTAGAAGGAAAGAGAAACAGAAATTTAAAAAACACAAAGGGTCTGTATGTATGTGTGTATACTTGTGTGCAAATACTTCTTGAACTTTTTATGCTCATGGAGAGAGGATTGTAATGAATTCAGTTGGTTAGGAGGATTGGATACTAAATATTTTCCCTTATTTGATGCTTTGCAACTTCCAGTGCAGAGGAATTAAAGTGAATTACAACAGTATAAGAAGAAAACATCATACAGTTAAAAATTACAGTTAAAAAGAACAATCCCATATTCCACCCACCCCAAACATAAAAAAAATTAATCCAAAACAGATTAAACAACAAGAAAGAGTAAAACATTCCAATGCGAGATCACTAAAATTGTGGGTAGATTTGGGTGAAAAAGAGTCTTCATCTAGGGAGGAACGGGATAATAATAATAATGTTTATTTGTATTTTCCCGCTTCTCCCAACAGATCGAAGCGGGATTAAAACCAAAAATCTCTGTACAGGCAATCATGTCTAAAATACATAGCATAAAAACATCACAAAGTATAAAAATTTCAATTACACTAATCACAGGGCAGCAGGCAGTTATGCTGTTATGACCGGAAGTGGGGTTTCCTAAAGTTCTTTATAGAAGGTCTGGTGGATATGCCCACCAGAAGAGGTCCATCTTTAGTGCCTTCTTAAAGGCATCTAAGGTCGAGATGAGGCGGATCTCTTCCAGCAGATTGTTCCATAACCTGGGGGCCATAGCTGTGTATGCTCTTTTGAAAGTAGCTGTTAATCTGACCTTTGGGTAATCTAATAGGTTCTTCCCTGTTGTCCTGAGGGTGCGGGGCGGATTGAGTAGGGAGAGGCATTCCCTCAAGTAACTCAGGCCCAAGCCATGTAGGGTTTTAAAGGTAATAACCAACATTTTGTCCTGCACCCAGAAGCTAATTGGCAGCCAGGGTAAAGATTTTAAGACAGGTGTTATATGGTCTGACCTGGAAATTCCAGTGATCAATCTGGCTGCTGCGTTTTGAATTAATTGAAGCTTCCAAACCTGGTACAAAGGTAGCCCCATGTAGAGCACATTACAGAAATCTAAACGAGTGATTACCAGTGCATGTACCACTGTTTCAAGGTCCTTGGGGATGGGGCCAATGATATCAGTAAGGGGAGGCTAGTCTAGCAAGGCTAATCTGGAAAGGCTTGCCAGAAGAGATCTGTCTTAATAGCCTTTTTAAAAGATTCCAAGGTGCTAATATGACAGATCTCGTCTGGCAGGTTGTTCCATAGCCTAGGAACAGCAGATGAGAAGGTCATCTGGGTCACCACAGACAATCTACTCTTCTCAGGTTGTAGCAGGTTCTTCCCAGAGGATCGAAGTGTGTGGGGTGGATTATGTGGAAGAAAGCGTTCCTGCAAGTAGTCTGGACCCAAGCCATGTAATGCTTTAAAGGTTAAAGCCAACACCTTGTACCTTGCCCGTAAACTAATAGGCAGCCAGTGGAGAGATTTTAAAACAGATGTAATGTGGGCAGCTCTGGATGTGCCTGCAACCAACCTGGCTGCCATATTTTGTACCAATTGAAGTTTCCAAACTTGGCATGAGGGTAGCCCCATGTAGAGTGCATTGCAGAAGTTAAGCCGAGAGGTTACCAGCACATGTACTACTGTTTTAAAGTCTCCTGGCTCCAGGAAGGGGCGGTTTAATCAAAATTAAAGCAGGAATAGCCAGGATCTTTTATGTATAGCTGTAGCTATCCTCTCCCCCTCACTGTTGTTATCACCGTTGTTATAACTGTTGTTATATTGATATTACATCCTGCTAGCTTGGAATTGTTATTGTTATACTGTGTACTTGTGATATTGTGATTAATGTTTTTATTGTAATTTGTGTGTTGTTGGATTGTAAAATCCACCACTGTAACCCGCCTTGATCTCTGGAAAGGCAGGCTAGAAATAAAGCTATTATTATTATTATTATTATTATTATTATTATTATTATTATTATTATCAGCATCAGCAAGGAAATCTAGTCATTTTAAAAATATTTTCTAGATTGGACAGGTTCATGGAGAATCATGATCAGACCTCATGTTACTCTGAGAAGAAGAAAACCATTAGTTTTGAGGGGTGACTGGGGCTATGTTTAGCAATAGCATGTACATTTCTATACCACTTATCAGTGAACTAAGCGCTCTCTAAGCAGTTTACAGTCTGGTCCCAACAAGCTGGGGACTCATTTTACCAACCTACAAAAAGATGGAAGCTTGAGTCAACCTTAGAGCTCTACTTGGGATCAAACCCACAACATTTTGGCTGCAGTCCTGGCATTTAACCAGTGCTCCACCAGGGCTGTATACTGCACTACCAGGGCTCCTGTATCTAAGGAAGAGGGGATTAATGCTCACCCTTGCCATTTTCCCAGTGTAAATGAAGCTCCATCCCCATTACTGGAGTTCTCCTATTTTCTTCGGCTCACAGTTTGATGTGATCATACCTGATTTGCACTTCCTGGTATAATGAGGATATAATGAGATCCTTCGTATCTGCAATACTCTGATGTTTATAATGTATTGGAAAAAAACATTCAAAATGTATATTTTGCATATCTGAACATATCACGAAGCTCTGAGTCTAAGAAAATAAATTAACCATGTAAATTAACCAAAGAAATGAACTCAGCTTAATGCAGGAATACTAATGTAGATCAATGTGTGTATGTAGAGAGATCTTGCATCACCTTTGAGACTAACTGAAAGAAAGAAGTTGGCAGCATGAGCTTTCGTAGACTAAAGTCTAATTCCTTAGATGCATATGTAGATCAGTGTGTGTATGTGTGCATGTGTGTATAGTCAATTTCTCTTAAACTAATTTTTCTGGCTGCTTCTTTGTGCAGTAAAAGTGAGGATGTATCTGCAGAACATTGTTGCCTTGTTTCTGTAATATGTTAACTTTAATGGCCTTGGCCTAAATAATTCTGGAGTCTGTAGTCTGATGGGAGAATTCTCTTCCAGAAAGTTCAGTTTGCCTGTCTATAGAAAATACTAAGTACCATACCAAGTTACTAATTCCAGAATTCTGTAGGAGGGAACAATGACACAATGGTATCCAACTGCTATGCTTGTGAAGGGCAGATACCCCCTGAAGCTGAGCTCTGTGTGTGTTTGTGTGTGTGTTTACAGATGCAACATATTCTCTCTGCCTGTCCTTGTTCTTTTCATTTATGTACAGTTATGTGCAGTAAAATTTACACCAGTATCCCCATAGTGTTTTACCTGGCTCCATCTCCCAAACAAAGAAAGAAGAGGAAGCCATTTAGCTGCTTAAATTTTCATCTGACACTTGAACTAGCAAATGAAGTCACAAGCCAAGGCACTAACACACTAATGGGACTGAATGTGAAACTGATATGGAATCCTTTCACATTGTACAATTGTAGCACTGCAATTCCACTTTAACTGTCATGGTGCAATCTGTTGAAATCTGGGATCTGCAGTTTGGGCATTTAGAATTCTCAAACAGAGAGCATTAGGACCTCACCAAACGAAGAACCCCAAGTTTTCATAGAGAAGCCATGGGAGCTAAAGTGGAATCACAGATCTATGATTTGTATAGAATTTGTATAGAATGAATGCGGCCTTTTCCCAGAAGCAAGTGTTATACGTGTATTTCTGTCATTGACAAAATCATGTTTCTTTAACAGGATGAATGGCAGCTAGGTGTGAGGGGATATATATATAATGGAAAAAGTAAACTTGGAGAGGGAAATCTTGCTCACACACACACACACACACACTAAATTGGTCCTGATCTATACTGCATCCTTCAGCCATCCTTGCAGGTGCACTGCATTAATAAAACAAAATGAAAGAGAATAGAAATCTGATCACGGGTCTGCATTACCTTGTTTAATTTCAATAAAATGTGACATACAACAACACCTCATCCACTTCCCCCTCCTGCCTGTCTTCCCCAACCCCAACATTATCTGGCAGATGTTACGAAAAAGAACTACTATTGTGGCACAAGCCAGGATTTTTTACTAAAGGGAGAAGCTCCCAAGTAAAAGAATCAAAGTTATTGCTAATTCATGCTTTAAGAGAATGTGTACAGAGAGAAATGAATATGAATAATCTGTCAAGTGTGTTCACTTGAAAAATGGGGAATATCAAAAGATAATGAAACCTCTGCACTTATCTTCCATGCCTAGATGCTAATTCATCATGTCAAATTAGCTCAGATATTGCCACAAGATGTTGCACATTATGCTTCCAAGTCCGGATAACTGATATTTTTAATGTAATCTGTGTTACGCATTCCATGCATTTTTGAAGGCTTGTTCTTCTAAATAAAAGGTAGCACGTTCAGGAGGCGGCACTGTGAAAAATCTCTTGCTGCCTTCAGGCGTTGATGTAAACCTGAGCAGGGAAAGAAAGGGAAGCTAGCTAGTGATTAAACCTGTTAATCCAATAGAAGTTGTGTGCTGGTTCTTGTCAGTAGTCATTTATATTACATTTGTAAACCACAATGCATTCTGAACATTCTTGAATTCCCATGCTCACAATACATTGAAGATCAGCATGTGTCCATTTTACAGTTCGGAAAGTTGTGGCTGAGACAGCTAGTTAACTACCTGGGTAGTTGCCAGAAGTCATGTTAATCTGTTACAAAGGTGGGAATCATATGGCTCTCCAAAAGTTGCATTGCATCTCCAAGCTATCTCCAGCATTTTCCATGCTGGCTATGACTGTGGGAACTTGCAGGCTAACATCAATGGGGGATTGCATGATTCGCTCCTATGTTGCATTACTACAAAATGAACAAAGAGCATTGTATCACCATAAGAAGCATCTCTCCTCAAGTTTCACCAGCTCTACCATCATGGTTGTCTACATAAGGTTCTTCATTTTCCATACCCTTTGCTTCTGATGTAGTGGGTTACTTAAGGACTTGGAGGGCTTTCCTTTAAGGCCAGAATCTCACTAGAAGGGGGAAAATAGCCCAAACCAATAGCCATGACAAATATTTTATTTTTGGAACTCCACTAATAATACAAACCTGTAATGATGGTGCTTTTTTTCAATAGTGTAGCTGGATTTTTGGGAGCTGAATTCAAAAACGCAATAAAATTGTCACACCACGGACAGTTCTTTCACAGATTCAATATTTTTATCAGTTCACTTTTTAACTCAAGATTGATTAAATGCAGGCACTAATGTTCAAGTGGGATTTCTTTTAGTCCTTTTGAATAGATTTTTGTGTTTCATATCAGCAAATTAAAGTGTTTTGAAAGTCACTGTATTAGAATGGCATTCTTTGATGATGCCAGCCACAGATGCTGGCGAAACGTCAGGAAGAAACTCTTCCAGAACATGGCCACATATCCCAAAAACCCTATAAAAAACTTTTAAAAAATCTATTAGTAGACTTTAACCTCTTTCTTACTCTTTGCAAGATAATTCTTTGTCTGGTCATTTTAATCAGTCCCAACAACAAAGAAACATCAAAGCAAGTTGTGAAAAAACAGTACATGTCAAAACAAAGCTGAGTGTGTTTTTGGATTTACAATGCCAAATTCATATAAAACCAGCACACATTTTCTAAAAAGTTTTTATAAACCTCAATTTTGCAGGCTTTATAATTAATAGATGGATTCACTGAGAAAGCAAGTATTTTAAATATGTGTCTTTAGTTAAAAAGCACTTAGCACTTCTTCTCCTGTTCCCTTATCTGTAGGAGTTCCCCAGGGCTCTGTTCTGGGTCCCCTTCTGTTTTCTCTCTACACACTGTCCTTAGGAAAACTCATTAGCTCTTTTGGTCTTTCCTACCATCTGTATGCCGATGATACCCAGTTATATCTTTCCACCCCTGACCTTTCTCCAAGGCTTGAACAGCAAGTCTCGTCTTGTCTCACAGCTGTCTTGCAGTGGATGCGCCATCGGCGTTTGAAGCTCAGCATGTCCAAGACGGAGCTTCTTGTCTTTCCTTCTAAGTCCACCCGTCAACACTCCTTTTCTGTCTCTGTGGACAACATTTCTATTCAACCAGTCCAGCAAGCCCACAGTCTTGGTTTTATCTATGATTCTTCTCTGTCATGTATCCCTCAGATCCAGACCACAGCCAAGGCTTGTAGATTCTTTTTATACAATATTGCCAAAATCTGACCATATCTCCCCGCCTTTACTGCCAAGATCCTGGTCCATGCCTTAGTGGTCTCACGACTTGATTTCTGTAACGTCCTCCTGGCTGGGCTTCCTCTTTCTTACCTCCATCCTTTAATTTCTGTCCAGCATTCAGCTGCACGCATTATCACATCCGCCCACTGCATTCAGTATAAGCTCCTGCTGTTGACATTTAAAGCCCTCCATGGACTGGCCCCTCCTTACTTATCAGACCTTCTTTCTCCTCACCTTCCCACCAGGGCCCTCCGTTCTGGTAGTCAAGGTCTGCTGTCTCAGCCCAGGATTTCCTCTGCCCCATCCCGGATTTGCCCCTTTTCACTTGCTGCCCCTCACTCCTGGAACCTTCTTTCCCCACAAGCAAGAGCCATCACTTTTTTAACCAGCTTCAAAACGGAGTTGAAAACCATCCTGTTCAGAGAAGCCTTCCCAGGCATTGCATAACTGTCGCTTACTATTTGATATTCTTTTGGTGCCTGTTTATCGTACCATTTCCTGTATTGCTATGTACTGTATATGTATTATCCTACTTGAGAGTATGTATTTTCCCTGGAAGAAGATTAACCATCCATTATGAACCCAAGCCCTCCCTCCAGTCCATCTGCCTTGGTCCAGGCCTCGGAGGTAGAGAGGAACTGCTGGACCTCATCCCCTTTCCCTCCACCACTCCCTTCTCCTTTTGTGTCATGTCTTTTTAGATTGTAAGCCTGAAGGCAGGGAACCGTCTAATTAAAAAGATTGTATGTACAGCGCTGTGTAAATTTACAGCGCTTCATAAATAAAGGTTAATAATAATAATAATAATAATAATAATAATAATAATAATAATTAGCATAGAAGCCTGAAAAGTAAGTTAGCAAGTCTTGCAGAGTAGCTTCACTAAAATACCTCTGATATTTTGCTTGAGGACGAACCTCCAGATTGGCTTGGCTTTAGATTTATGCTAAATTCAATGGCACAATCATCACTACATTCCTCTTCCATAAATTCTTTTAGCTTAAGAGTCATAACCTGATTTATCTTAAGAAGAAACTTACAGGTTCACTTTGGTTTGTTCTACATAGGTAAGATGTCATTAGCAAACCTAATATATATGAATAGCATTCTGTTCGGGGCTATTTCTGTCCATATGTATGTCAATATCTGCACTGCAGAAGTAATGCAGTTTGACAGTGCTTTAACTTCCATGGCTCAATGCTATTGGGAGGGGGAATCTATCAGCAAAAGGCAGGATATAAATCAATTAAGCAAGCAATGAAATACTCTGCACCAATAGGTCATTATTATTGTTGTGTTTTATTTATTTATTGGTCTTCATTAGGTATCTGTTTATTTTATCCTTTTTTCTTTTTAGCCTTCTCTGTCAGAGAGCAATGGTTTGCCATAACAAACCATAAATCCCCAAGCATTGAGCCACAGCCTTTCACACTTTTGTAGGTCCATAAAATGAGTACCCAGCTTTTGGGGGGCAATTGGCTAGCACATTGTAAACCGTAAACCGTTCAGCGAATGCTTAGTTCACTATGAAATGGTATAGAAATGTAAACTGCCATACTATATAATAATAATGATGATGATGAAAAAATGTGCACCAATAGGACTTTATTTATTTATTTTTCATTATTTATTTGCTTATTTCATCCTTTTTTTCACACACTCAGACTCAGTAGCTTATCAAAATGAAAACAAATATCAGAGACAATCTCACATCAGTACAAACATATAAAAAGTTAAAATGTAAACTACCAATATAATTGAAAGACAATTTAAAAAGGAGTCATAAACTTGGCGATTAAGAATTATGGACTGTGCATCTCTTAAAAACAACAACAACAAGAAGCAGTTTATTTAATCAGTATCCCAGACTCCTTATTTTCCTTATATTCCATCTTTCTCTCAGCATGGGACCAAGGTAACTTACAACAAAGATTCAAACAAAGTACAGCTAAAAACCTAATAACATAAAGTTCAAAACATGCACACAGTTAAATAAGCAATCCTGCTTAAAACACTAACTTAAACTCTAATTTAAACAGTTTATTTTCATTTAATGGAAAACAATAATGTTGATCTCTCCTTTACTCCATATAACCATACAAACTGTCTTGTTTGTTTGGCATAACCATCAAACCCCTTGTGGTTAAGACAGCAGTGTGAGATTCACAGACTTTGGGCTTTGAAAGAACCAACACCCTCAATTGTTATTCTTGGGGAAAGTGATCACTTTAAACTTGCAACAAGAGTGTCACTTCCCAATAACTGTTTTCAAATAGGCAGATGTTACCACTTCTTGTCTCTTCTACCCATTCCCTCTTGTTTTCTGCATTGTGAGATGTGTTTTCCCCAAAGAAACAGAGTGAAGTTGAAAGTAGGGCAGATGACTTACTTGAAACAATCTCTTTCTTTTAAAAAGATGTGAAACTCATCAACAGCAGCAGAACACATTCTCTGCTCTGCTAGCCACCACTTTTAACAGTTAATAAATGTGAAATTTGAAGAGGGATCTCAAACTGGTGGCAATGCTTGACATATATTCTCTTCTCTCCCTCTCTCCCTCCTCCCTCCCTCCCACTCTCTGTTATCTAATCCTATATCCAATTGCTAGTCCCATCTAGAGTAGATCTGTTGAACACTTATGTCAGCATTTAGGTAAATACCATTGATTCAGTGGTCCTACACTAGTTGAATCTAGCAGTTGGATTCAGGCCATAAACAGTAGAAAAGGTGATACAATACCTGATGGCTGGCTTCTTGTAGTGCTACACCACACCAGATCCAGGAAGGACCCTTGGCATGTCTCCATTGGTATGACGTGAGGAATCTTGAGTTCTCCAGATGGTGATAACTTACTGTTCTCATCTTGTCAGACCACTGTTCAGATTAGCCATGGCTGCAGGGAAATGAGCATATGAATGAATGAAATTTATATGACAGATATAAGTTCCCTAGCCTCGCTTTGAGGTACCCCATCATTTGAGGGGATAAGTGACTTTGTGGTGGTGCTTGCTGTTGTTAATTGCTCAAGTCAGTTTTTACTTATGGCTATATTATGGATGAGGAACCCTGTGCAAGTCACCCTGTTCTCACCATAAGTCTTGCAAACTCACAGCATGGCTTCCTTGATTGAATCTATTCACCTCTGGGGTGACTTAGTGTTGTCATTTTAAATTGTCCATAATGACCTTGATTTAGGGTTGCTGAATGGCTTTATGGAAAACTGAAAGGTGATGTATGGAGGTAGGGGCTTGAGGCAAATTAAATTACAACAGTGGACCTTTTTAGATCCCATCAGGTTCCCCATGCCATCTATCCATCATCATTTGTTGGCAAGCTGCCTATTAAAAAACAAACAAAACAACAACAACAGCCCACTTCACCACGTTAAATCACTTGGGTTGAGAATATGGGGAAGGTATTGCAGTCAGTGATTATTACATACAAAATTCCATATGAAAATTCTACTGATTGTCCCCTTTTAGACAGATGCACGGCCAATAGTCTGTTGGGATGGCCATCACAAATGAATGGCATACCAAGAAACTGCATCATTTAGTGCAGTGTTTCTCAGGCTGTGATGGACTAGTATTTTTTCCCAGTGTGCCAGGGACTGGTAGAGTGGTACCATATTTGTGCCCCTTGGTTAAACTCTTTCTTGGTTAAAATCTTTTTCAATCATACTGTATATGTATATTCTTTTAAGATAATTTAGACTTGATGATCTGATCCTCATAGCGCTTTATAGGTCATGACCAGCACTAATCAGAGGTGTTTATCAGACGAGCTCTTAAAGAGGTACTATTCCAGTGTGACTCCTCTAGCAGCCTCCTGTTGCATGCTGGGATTGGCAGTTTTAAGGAGGGGTATTTAGAATTCTCAGGCAGAG
>NC_056522.1:18800350-18840331 GCF_019175285.1 Sceloporus undulatus
GTTGCATGCTGGGATTGGCAGTTTTAAGGAGGGGTATTTAGAATTCTCAGGCAGAGAAGTTCAGCTCCTTAAAACTGCCAATCCCAGCATGCAACAGGAGGCTGCTAGAGGAGTCACACTGGAATAGTACCTCTTTAAGAGCATAGTGTGATAAACATCAGAGTAGCACAGATCTAGTTAATATGATAAGCTTCAAGCAAAGTTGATCCGGGTGGCTGATTTTCTTTGTAGATGTGAGAAGTCCTTAGTTCAGTTCCTGGACAGGCCAATATTTTGAGAGAATTCAGAGAGGAAGGAATACATCCAGAACTGTGGATAGAGTGTTGGAAGTGACCTTGGGCAGGTCAGCCACATAAGCTAGCCTACTTCACAGAATTGTTGTGAAGATAAAAATGAGTTAACAGCCTGGAAGTTGGGGTACAAGTGTGACAAATAAAGAATACAAATTGCTCAGGCAGCATGCAAAATGCTATCAATTTGAATACATTTCCTACATCAAGTAAATGGATTAGAGCCTACCAGCCTCCATTTTTCTTATCTCCTTTGTGGCAGCCACAGCTGTAGCTTGGGATAGTATATTTTACTTATCTCATATGCTTTAGAGTGAATGCCTGATATTTGGTGAATGTCATCATTCATATGTGAATGGCAGCAAGTTCCAAAATTTTTATGAATGTCAAAAATGAATAGATAGTCCAGTGGATCTGATTGTCTTCATTCACCTCTGTATGCCTGGAGTGAGACTTTAACTCAGCAGTAGAAGGTTTGTCTTGCCTGGCAAAGTTCCCAGGTTCATCCCTATTATCTTTAGTTTCAAATGTCAGGTAAAAAGTGATGGAATGGACCTCTGCTTGAACCTCTGGAGAGCTACTGCCAGTCAGCATCAACAATATTGAGGTCAATGGACAGTGAATATGACCTGTTATAAAGCAGCTTACTGTGTTCTATAACTTTTTAAAGGCAAAACCAGAGCTTGGAAAGTTTAGTTTAAATGTTGGCTGTGTGGTTCTGGGAGTTATAAGCCAAGCAAACACAAAAACATTTTTTTAGGCTCTGCACAAAGCTCATCTAAGGAGCATTAGCAACCAGCTATTAATATTACAATTACGGAACCATAGGTTTTGAAATTAGTTCAAGGGCCATTTGGTATAACCCCTGCCATGCAGAATTCCTGAGGTGTCTATACAACCTCTATTTAAAATCTTCCAAAGAAGAAGAGTCAATGTCTGAGGCATGTCTATTCCACCGTGGATGGGAAGATTATTCGGAAATATACTGAAAATGGCAGATGGGAACAGACAAAGCCATCAATTAGTATTCCTAGCCAAAAAGAACCCTATGGGGTCTCATATGCATAGGGTCACCATAAGTCAACAGGTGACTTAAAGGCACATACACACACAAGTGGTTGCACTTTTTCATGAGGTTTCTAAATGTGTTCTGTAGAACAGCCAATGCACACAGCTTTCTCTCACACTTTTGACCTGTTAGACGGAGAGCTATTTTCTTGTTGTGGAATGGGTGAAGTCAAGGACTTGGTGCCTTTTGCACACTCATTTGTGAAATTATGGGATCCAGCAGATTTATACTATTTATTTACACTATGCTAAAGATGTGTAAATTCTAGGTCATCACCTATGAGATTGGCTATTGATATTGAATTAAGAGAAACTAAATTGTCTCTGATATTGACTGTTTCATTGACTCTTGTGCTTCTAGTGGTTTATCATCAAATTCTGTTGAGATAATTTTTTTGTACAAAGCAAAGCCTTCTGGAGAGCATTGTGTGATACAAAAAAGGGCTTGTGGGGGCCACATCAGTCCTCACACTGCTGTTTGTCCACATTTGATCAACTTGATCAGCCACCAACACAACTTTGACTTGTTGTCACCGTATGAATGGGAGACCTCCAAGGTATCCGGTCAATAATAGCCCTGCTCAGCTCTTGCAGATTCAGGGATGTGGCTTCCTTGACTGAGTTTAGACACCTGTAATGCAGTCTTCCTCTTATTCTATTGTCTTCTACCTTATCAAGCATTACTGTCTTTTCTAATGAATCATGTATTCTGAAGCAGTAAGATAGCTTCAGTTTAGTCATTTTCACCTCTGGGGAGAGTTCAGGATTGACTATCTCTACCCTGTTTCCTCGAAAATAAGACATACCCATAAAATAAGCCATAGCAGGATTTTTAAGCATTTGCATAATATAAGCCATATCCCAAAAATAAGATATAGTGATAGGCCCAACGCGGAACAGAAGGGGGCGGGAAGGGAGAGGAAAGATTGGGGCCAATGGTTCTAAAGGAAAAGGAGTTGCAAGAAATTCAGGGTAGAATTCTGGGTTTGGAGACTTATGACAATGTTCCAGAAGAAGACAATTTGAACAAATGGAGATTGTTGTACCATACATAATAAAAATAAGATATCCCATGAAAATAAGCCATAGTGTGTCTTCTTGCGGAAAAATAAATATAAGATAGTGTTTTATTTTGGGGGAAACACGGTAGGGCTAATGTATTTGTCTTTTGGGCTGTCCATAGTATCCATAGGACTCTGTTCCACTATCACATTTCAAAAGAGTTTATATTCTTCCTGTCTGCTTCCATAGCCATATATAGAAGCCAGACACAGACACTTACATTCAGAGAACATTTTCTGTAATTTCCCATTAAAATTTATCCTGTTGCTACAAAAATCTGACATGGATGAACAAAGGTCCCTTAGGGACTGCAAGTTTCAAAAATGATAGATAAGTGGTGCACTTCTAGAATCATAGTCGAAAAGAAGTAATGTTCCCAACCACTGCCCAAGCAGCTCAAATCAAAGGTCAAGATGTGTGAATGAAAAAGTTTTGTGTGCTTGTTTGTTTGTTTGTTTTTCTGGCAGAAATCAAATGTTTAGGCATATTTCCTAGAATCAGAGTAGGAAGAGGTCTCAAAGGTCATCCAGTCAAACCTCCTGCCATGGAGGAATATAGAATCAAAGCATTCCTGACAGATGGTCATCCAGTCTGTGTTTAAAAATCTGCGAAGGACATTCCACCACACTCTGAGACAGTGTATTCCACTGTCAAACAGCCCTTACTGTCAGGAAGTTTTTCCTACTATTTTGGTGTAATCTCTTTTCTTGTCATTTGTACCTGTTATTCTGGGTCCTATTGCTGGAGCTACAGAAAACAGTATGGCATCCTTTCAAATATCATTATTAATCTTCTCTAATCCAGGCTAAACAGACCCAGCTCTCTCAGCTGTTCCTCATAAGGTATGATCTTCAGACTTTCACCATTTTGCTTGCCCTCCTCTAGACATGCTCCTTTTTTTGAATTGTGGTGCCCAGACCTAGGCACAGTATTTCCTTCAATGCATTGCACCACAGCTCCATACAAAAAAGTCTGTGCTTAGTAGTGCCCTAATTTCCTTTCACAGTTTCTGACTTGCTTATCTGCATTATTGCTCAAAAAGCTAGCTTTCTCCACCACCAACATTTTATGAATCTGGTGTTAATTTCAAGAAGTATGCAACCTCTCAAGGACCTCACTGCTAACAAAAGCGATACCTTTAAGTCTCCCCGACAGAAGGATTTCAAACCAGGAGCTTATTGGATTTTATTTCATTTTTTTAAAAAAAGAATCTGCTTTTGAAATCCTGATCACATTAACATTTGCAAATACCAGCAAAAGCTTAATACTGTGGGGCAAACTAGAGTAAGAGATACATGACAGAGAAACTGTTAACATTGGTTATTTTTTTTTTTTTTTTTTAGTTTCTTTTCTTTGATCTCTCATCTGTTTGGGTCTTTCCACACAATTGTATCATTCTCTGTCAGCTTCAGGGAAACATCAGCTTTTGAGGTCTTCCACTGCATCAGCTTGTGGTGAGGTAGTTAATGTTGATAGTAGGAACCAGATTTGGCTTTCTTTTGCCACTTTCTTATGTCTTATGCATGTTAATTTTATTAGTACACACACAAAAAAGAACAAATTGCTTGCTTACCCTCTCAATATGTTATGCTTTCCTGTTGCCAAGATTGTATTGAATGGGCCCAGACTGAGCTTGAGGTGCACTCTGCTTGTGTAGGGCAGATGGTGGATCCTTTATATGTGTGTGTGTGGGGGGGGGGGTTTATCCACACATGGTTTTACAGCTGTCCCTCCTACTGGGAGCACTGAGAGAACTCCCATACAATAAGAAGGACTGGATGCAAAACCATAAGTAGATTTGTCATGCTAAAGCTTCACTTAGTCACTTAGTGCTTGCTTCTTTGTTTTATTGGCTTGGATTTGCTTTCTGAAAGAGATGTGAACTCAGAATTATGGCCCACTATAAAGCCTTTAAAGCCCTACATGGCTTGGTTCCAACCTATATACAGGACTGCCTCATTCCATGTAACCCACCCCACGCACTCAGGGCCTCTGGGAGGAAACTATTGCAGCCTATAAAGACCAGGCTGGCTGCTACTACCCTGAGGACCTTCTTGTCATCCGCTCCCAGATTATGGAATGGCCTGCTGGAGGAGATCCATCATATTACCAGTTTAGGCATGTTACAGGCCGCCCCTTTGGGGCGACCTGTAGGCACACCTTTCCCCGCTGGATTGGGGCCTCAGCGGCCAGAGTGGCAGCCGCTGAAGCCCCGATCCGCCACTTTCCGGGCTGCAGGGAAGCGGCAAAAGGCCCCTTCCCCACAGCCTGGAAAGGGGTGTCCTTTGGTCCGCTGAGTGCAGCTGTCTGAAGGCTGCGCCCAGCGGACCAAACCAGGAAGGAGCTCCGAAATGGAGCTCCTTCCGGGGTCACGGAAAGGGCGCCCTAGGCGCCCTGCTGCGACCCCAATACGTCACAACCGCGCCACCTCGTTTGGAGGCGGCGCGGTCGTCACGTATCGATGGTGGCGGCCGTGTGGAACGGCCGCCACCATTTTGTGCGCGCACAGCACGCACTAGGGTTAACGTCTTAACCCTAGTACGCGCTCTGCGCGTACTTTTTAGCCTGTATGTAACGGGTCTCAAACAGCTTTAAAAAAACTGTCAAGACAGATCTCTTCTGGTAGGCCTTTCCTGAACAGTAAACTCGACCACCAAATAGAATTGGTCCATATCACCTTCTGAGTATTGATAGCTTCATTGCCCATCACTATCCATTTTAATGGATTATTTTAATGGTTTGTATAATTCATTGTGTTTAATTGATGTTTTATGGGAGGGAGGTTATGACTGGGATATGGACTATTGTATGGATTTTTAAAAATTGTAAGCCGCCTCAATTGTCTTTGACAGAAGCGGGATAAAACAAAAGCTTTTAAAAGCTTTTACTATGAAAGTCGTAAGCTTAGGACACTGTTATAGCACTATTATTCCACATTAACTGATGGGGCAGCTTCCTGTGGGATCCTGGGATTTGCAGTTTAGGAAGGAGCATTTAGGATTATCATTCTGAGTATTCCTTACCTAAGAAAACCCTGTGAAATTCACAGAGTCACCTTAAGTTGACAGGTGGCTTGAAGGTACACATATACACACCCTTTTTTGCTGTGATCTCTTACCATACCTTGCACTCCCAAGGAGTACCAAGGAAGGATAGCACCTAAATAGTAGCTTCAACTTTCCACCCCGTTCTCCTGCCGTGGGGAAAAAAAGAAAAAAGAAAATGAGCACTCGAGATAATCTAGTCAGCTGTGAACTATTGGGACACATTAACGTTTTGAAAGTCTATGAACTGTGATGCGTGCAAGCCAGTGAGACAAAAATTGCAGAGCCAAGTGTAACAGCCCACCCAGTTGTCCCTGCATATTGCTGCTTGCAGAGTTAATTAAGCGGGTATGTAAGGATTAATTAGAAAATCAATCAATCATATGTATTTATCTGGTTCGCATCAGTTTGCAATGGTTTTATCTTCATAATATCCATGTGATGAAAGGAAGTGCAATTATCCCCATTTAGGCCACAAGTACACAACCATTTTTGACAGTAATTGCAGCACTGTTAGTAAACTCTGGTATGCTGGCTTTATTAACTACTGTCAAGAGGAGTTGAGGCAGTTGAGAGAGTTTACAGGACTGGCACCACTGCCATTATTAGTAGAAGTTGGATCTAGTGTTGTACTTCATGGAACATGTTCTGATTCTTAATCGTTTCAAGTTGGGTACCTAAGGTTTCTAGGCACAGTAGCTGGCGGCTTCATTGTCAGTACTATGGGGAATCCACTTTGGGTTTTAGTCTAAGCTATAAAGTGCTTTCCAAGGTCTGAACCTATTTGTAGCATCAGATAGTAGTGAAATGAAATGAGGATGGCTGGACAAGAAACAGACAGATGCAGTCCACAGTGGCCCTGCTAGCTGGGAAATATAGTTGAAAAAGTAACTTTTTTCAAACTCTAGTTTTCCAAGGCAAGCTTGGAAATTAATAACTACTATAAATTTTTTCTCAGGACACATGAGAGAGAGAGTTGAGTGTAGATGTTAGGAAGCCAAGAAGAGACATCACTGAGATCTCTATAGAGAAGAGAATATAGAAAGATGAAGACTTGCCAAAAGATAATAAAAGCTGCAGACAATCTGGAACATGTCAGAAGAGGGTGAACAAGAAGACAAAGGATCAGGAAACCATTCTTGTGTGGAACTGTTGAGAGAACTAGGGTTTGTTTTTTTGTTTTGTTTTGTTTTTTTAGCTTCAAGGAGGGATTGAGAGGTAGGGTTGCCAGGTGTCCCTTTATTTATAGGTCAGAAAGCTTGATCCTTATAGGGTCAAGAGATCTCCCAAATTGACTTCTTCATCAGGCAAGGTGTTACAAACGAAACAGGAGAAAAAAATTGAAGATATTAGTTATAGGCCTGCATTTTGCTGTTTTTGTTCTTAGTTAAGATGGTATGGAGGGGCATATCTTGCAGGTTGGCGCTTCATCCTTCTGGCCATGTGGCAACTGAGAGATTTTCAAAGTCCATCAATTTGCGTCACAACAAACAAATTTATCACACTAGCAAGATCCCACGGGAAAACAGGTTTAAAGGAGAGTTAAACTGAAGAAAATCCAGAAATTCGAAAATCCGGAAACCAGGGGGAAATGGCAGCTTTTTACTTTCAGGAAATTCCAAAAGTAAAAAAGTGGTGTTTTTCTCCATTTTAACTTTGGTTTAACTTTGCATCATTTCACTTTAGCAGAAGTTCAGTGTGATAAACTTCCCAAATTTGCGGATTCTGTTTACATTTGAATTTAATTTAACTCTCATTTAAATCCCATTTTCCCGTGGGATCTCGCTAGTGTGATAAAGCTCAAAGACACTTCCTTTGCAATCCAATGCGATTTTTGATAGGGAGATACAGCCTTTCACATAGCCTGGAGCCAAGCCATAAAATTGTGGAAAAGTACTCTCATTTGGCATTGAACAGGATCTCAGCTGTGATCTCTAGCTCAGAGTAATGTTACTGACTGGCTGCTGGCGTCAATTATAATCAATTTTACATTATGTGAGTTCTTCAGCCTTCCCATCAATATTAGTTGCAATACATTTGTTGAAATGCCTTGCTTTTTCTGTGTTTTGGGAGTTTCTAAAACCAAACCTTCTGTAAATACTTGGTTTGACTGAAAGAAACATGGCAAACTTCAGGCTTACACCAGTCAAATTTATAGAGGCTTCAACACTGTTGGCATGTTGTTCTTTGCCAACTGTGTTTCTGTGGCACATCTTACTTCCTGACATGAGGCAGAATATGACAATTGTCATTCCATGACAAGAAAACAATGTTCACTGAAGGAAGGCATGACCCATTTATTATGCACTGGCAAAATATCTGTCATCGTGTGCAGAGAATAGAGCTTTGAGGATCTTTGGGGAAGGGTGCATGCAGTGCCTGTGCTCTTAAAACTGGCTCTGATTTACACCACTGTGCAATATCTTCTGCCTCACCACAGTCAAGGGCAGAGTTCTAATTTGCCTTCTACAGCATTTTGTCACTCATATGGACAAAGCAAGAATGGGCAAGTCAGTGGCCCTACTGAGGTACGGATTTGACTTGCTCCCCACTCATGATAACAGCAGTCAGGGGAACAACTTCAATCTATTTTTGTCCATTCCAATTAGTAACATAATGATTTGGTACAATACTGGTAACATTTGGCAATTTCCAAATGGCAATTAACATCTCAGGTGACATGTATATCCAATGTACAGTTCCTGGGGCATTGGTTTAAAAATGATATGCTAAGAATGGTTTTCCTTCAAATTTAAACAATATAAGGAAACTGCATGCTAGTGAACTGTCATGTCTTAAAATTAGTGGTGAGTTGAAATTACCCTACCCCATTTTTCACCCATTTGGATGTGGAGTTTTGTTGTTGTTTTTTCCATGTTGAAATTTTCATAAGAATTGTGGTGTGTCAAATCAGGTGATGGAGATGGCAGCTTCTCTTTCTTTCTTTCTTTCTTTCTTTCTTATATTGATCTGAAGAATCCCATCATGACTTCTATTAGCCACACTATAAATCAAAATATGACCTAGGAATTTGAAATGGTTGGATGGTTGGCTGGCTGATTGAATGAACAGATATGAAACACACATTTTTATCCATCATTCTTACCTTTACCTTAAGCAGATTTACTTTAATTTATTAATTTAATTTATTGGAAACTAGTGGGAAACAAAGTGGTCCTTATCATGTCTCATAGCCATAGCACCCAAGAATTTCATGCAGGCAAGTGTGGCCTGAAAAAATGGAGGGCTCAATCACTGTGACAGAAAGCAAGTTGACATTTGAAGAATGAAAGCCCTTCTCCATGTCCAGTACAGAAATTCAGCTCCCTGTCTTTTTTCTTCCAGCCCATAGTAAACTAGTTTTAAAAAATGTAGCCTAGAAATTTTGGTAGGCATAATTAAAGGGCTGCTTTATCTATATATAGCCCTCTGGCTTGGCTGTGCTTAATAATGACAAGGCTTTGAGAAAATGGGGTTGGTGTGTACACACGTATGTGATAGGTAGAGTAAAAGTTCCTCTTCCAAAATTGTCTTTTAGTACATACACAGCCATCAGCCATAACCATTAGCAAAAATTAGCTTTCTTCAAAACCTGTCAACTGAATTTCTCAAGCACTGTTAGCAGAACAACTTTGAGCTTAATAGAAATGATAAAATTGAAGATACGATTCTTTCATCTGGCAGAATTATTACTTTACACCAGATGAATCATACATCTTTATTCTTAAAATGAGCTTTTTTTTTTTCATTTTCAAAGAGCCATAGTAACTATTTCATCTGAAACAAACTGGCCTTTTGAAGAATGCTTTCCTCCCAAAAGGAAACAGTCAAAAGACAAAATATAAATTACTGTATGTAATCTCAGGACTATGTTTATTTAACAATGGGTTATTCAGATTCCAGTCCATAGCTTTCCAACTGCTCAAGTCAGTTGACAACTTATAGCATAGGGTTAGAGCATCTGCTCTAGAATCTAAACTCCAGAAACATGAGGTTATGAAATTCATCAAGTTACAATGGTTTTGAGGCAATGGAGTGGGAACAGAACACAATCTACGTTTAGAAATGTTTTTAGGTTTGTTCCATTTTAATGTTGTTTTTTGGGTATGTTTTAACTATATTGTACTTATTTTAATTTGTAAACCCCTTTTTTCCCAGTGTTGGTGAAAAGGCAGGATATAAATAAAGTTAAGAGGCATCACCAACACTGACACCACTATCATCTAAGACCACATTAATTCCCTGTCAAAGTAGACAGTGCCAGTATAGAGAAATCTATCTCCAGCAGTTCTTTACAAGAAACCAGGAAGAGACCCATAGATAGTTGCTCCCATACAGCTAGTACAAGATAGGAGCAAGATCAGAGACCATTCCAACGACTTCACAAGCATAGCCTGAATGATTAGAAGAGTCTTTGCACTTAAATTCAGTTTTAGATCATTTAAAGCACCAGCTCTTCAGAGTGAAAACAATAAGCAACTAGTGGAAGGATCAAACTAGTCAAGATAGGGATGGAATAAATTCTAGAGCTTGTTGACAGTGCTTTATCTTGCATTGGGGAGCAGGCCTGTCTGTAGCTAAGAAGCAATCTTACTCATCCCTCTCCCCTTTCCAAAAAATAACCAAACCAGAGACAGTAAAGCATTAATTGCCAGCTAGGTATATAAGGAAAATAGCACCTTTGGCATTTTTCCCCCCCTGCTTTGGTTCATTTGTGCATATATTTGCCTCTGCATCCTCCTCTGCAATAAAGATGCAAAACATTTGTATGGACTAACATTGGCTAGACGTTTATTGAAATAAAAGCATTCTGCATCTTTCAAAACATAATGTAGGCCCATTGTAAGTAGAGAGACACTATCATGGCCTTTTCTTGGCAATATTTGTTCAGAAGAGGTTCAACATTGCCTTTCCCTGAGGATGAGACTTGTCTAAGGTCACCCAATGGGTATCATGGCCAAACAGAGAATCAAGCACTGGTCTCAAGAGTCATACCCCAAAATTCTACGTATGCTGGCTACAGTGTCAAATCAACCATATTACTTATACTAAATAAGAAATGTTTGAAAAGGTGTGTGTGTGTGTGTGTGTAGATACTTAAACCATGTCCCAGTGAAAAGAGATTACTAAATAAAAGATGAAGTGCCTGACAATTTTATCCCAGAATGAAACAGACAAGAGAGGATGGTGGGAATAAAGTTCAAAATGAGGTTTGTCTCTCTCAGCATTTGTTAGAATAATTGCTAAGTTAATTTTGTCTTTCCTGTGCAGAAGATCACTCGTCTTTTTCCTTACTGTAGACATTCATTATCCTAAGTAGTTCTGAGTGATTCTCAAAAAGCCCTAAGGGAGCTAGACTGAAGCATTTGATAATATTAACCCTTGGAGCTGTCATGACTCATTGGTTCTAGGCAAAAACTTACCCAGTGTAACATGCTTTCCATTTCTGCATTGGTTAGGCTACATGCTGTGTATAAATCTTTACCTCGTATTTATTTAGGTAGAGGAGGGTACAGATTGTGAATGCAATTATGTTGGTAGCCCTCTAAGGACATTTGTACAGACCGGACATTTAAAATACAGGAGCTTACCGTACAGCCCCCAGGGACAGGCTCGGTGCAGAACAAAAGGGGGCGGTATGGGAACAGAATGGGGCAAGGGACGCATTTCATCGCACACCACAACACCGCTGATGTTACCGGAAGTTCCCATTCCATTCCTGATCCGTCTCAGAGGAGGCGGTTTTCAGAAACTGTTCAGAAGTGTTCCTGAAAATCGCCTCCTTTGGGACAGATCAGGAACAGAATGGGAAATTCCGGCAGCATCGGCGGCATTCTGGCATGCAATGAAATGCATCCCTTGTTCCATTCTGTTCCCATCCTGTTCCCTTTTGTTCAGCACCGAGCCCGTCCCTGGGGGCTGTGCAGTAAGCTCCATAGATAGTGAAACATTGCTAAAAGGCAGGAAAGGTGTGGCCCCCATGCCTCATCTGTTTCCCAGCTTCATTGTTGCAGTCCCCTAAAGGCCCCTGCTTGTCCCCTAATCCAATCACCCAATTTATATTTGAGGTGGAATTTTGAGGTGAATTATAACCAGGAACAACATCAAAAGGCAGCTGAATGCATAAAAAGCCCTCCCAGCACCAGCACCACCCCAATCCATTTATAATTCTGTCTCTTCCAATTACCATTTTGGCTGCTAAATGATTGAAAATTTCTTCCATGGCATTGGGTTGTTGTGGTCTACATTTGCCCATCCTTGGCTTAAAGACAGTAATGTATATTAATCACAGTCATTAATTTGGTCTGGCAAGCTGTTGGGAAGTTACATCAGTGTAAACCAACTTCTGGTCACATGTCGAATTGGACCATAGTGCAATGTTCATATTCCCAGGAGAGGAGTGGTAAGCTAGCCATTGGGATGATTGTACAAAAGCCAGCAGCATGGCCATTATGCAATGGTCCCATTGCGTAGTAGGATGTCTTAATGTCTTCATATATGGTGCTCCAATGTTCTGTCATCACAATTCACTAGCTTGGTTGTGCATCATGCCTAGATCATTGTAGCCACCCATCATAGCCACTTTAGCCTTGGTTTATACTTCCATGATAGTACACTTGTCTGGTAAATGAATATGTGAAATTAGTCTATTTAAAAACTTTCTGTGATTGTTCTGTCTGTGATGCTCTATTTGTGATGGCCCAAGGGATTCTGCAGTCATGAAGGCTCAATACTAATGTCAGTCCAAGCTCAACTGAAAGTGCCGGTTCTGACCTATAAAGCTCTAAACAACTTAGTGCCAGGATAAATGAAAGAGTGCCTACACCTACCACAGCTATCTAACAACTGTCAAACAGGTCTTACCATCAGGAAATTCTTCCTAACGTTTAGGTGGAATCTCTTTTCTTGTAACTTGAATTCATTGCTCTGTGTTCTAGTCTCTGGAGTAGCAGAAAACAAGCTTTCTCGATCCCCAATATGACATCCCTTCAGAAATTTAAACATGGCTGTCATATCACCCCTTAACCTTCAGATTAAACATACCAGGCTCCCTAAACTGCTCCTCATAGGGCAAGGTAGGATAGCTCCTTTGCATTTCCAGCTAACAGCCAGAGTAGATTCAGTATCCCAGTGATATGAGAAAAGGTGGGAGCCACAGCATTTGGTATGAGCCTGCCATGTGTGTCCCTAAGGAAATTAGACTCATGGCTACAAAAGGAAGGGCTTTTTTATAGCAGTACCTTCACCAAAGTCAGATTCCTTAACTGCCAGGCTTTGGGGCTTTGCTTTTTTTTTACTCTCTTTAAAATAATGCTTTGTTTTTGTTTTCTCTTTATATTGTAATTTCATTATCTCTTGGTTAATCAGTTCTAGTGTATGGAAAAGTGAGTTATCCCATACATTCTGTTAATAAATAAATGAAATGTAAATCAAGGGTGGGCAACATTCCAGTTTTCTACACCAAGGGGACCTCCAGAGGCCTCAATGGTTTTCAAAAATGGGAGAGGGAGCAAAAGGATAGAAAAAGAAAGCCTGACATGGACAGAATTTCATTTCAGGTTGTGAAAAAATCTGAATTTTTAAATAATAAACAGTGAGGGTGTATGTGACCTATTTAAAATGTAAATTGATAGGATTTTTTTCCCAATTGCTCTCAAAGCTGCTACAGTATTCCTTTATATCCCTTATATGAAACAGACCTAATGTGGTTGTATTTCTTAATACCATAGCCAGAAGAATATTCAGTGTTGGAACTAGAAGTGAAGTAGATCTAGAAGTCGAGAATGTTATAAACAATTTAATGGCATATCTAGGGTGTGTGTGTGTGGGGGGGGGGGTTTGCATTGCAACTTTCTCCCTCAAGTCTGATCTCATAACATCATTTACATTGAAGAACCCGTACACTATAGCTGTTTGCGTTGATTGATGAATGATAGCAGATGTGCTTTGGAAGAGGTTTCCATATGGCATCCCAGCTGTTTCTTTACTCCTTTGCAAAAGAGTTATGGTTACTTTCATAGTCAGGACACTTGTTAAGAGTAAATAAGTATATGTTTGCCATAGCAAAAGGCAGAGCTCAGCCCTCTGAGACAGCAAACAATGTCGCAGGATTCTCATTATCCCAGCCTTGCTGATCTAAATGTCTTGATCAGAACAATCCTTTCATTGTTTATCTGATGAGCCAATTCTCCAAGTTTGTGTGGGTCCCTGAAGACAGAAAGGTCTTCCCTTTTTTCCTTCCTTTCTGCCTGCTTGCTGACCTACTTACGTTGGAGAGCCTTTGAAAACCTTGCTAGAGCCTCTCCCTTTTGTTACTTCTCTCTTGAAGAATCAAACATCCCTCAGAGTTGAGCATGGGTCTTTAAAAGAAGAAAATGGAGCTCTCATTAGCACATCGGAGCCTCCATAATGTATCTGTCAGCCATTACTTAATTGTCTTTACACAATCATTGTGTAGTAAACATTCATTATGAAACAGAACACATGCAAAATGCTACTCATTAGCTTAGGTACCAAAAGAAAAAAAGAAGAAAATGAAAAAGAAGGGGGAGAATAATTATAAGCAGGAGGTTTTTCTGAGGCCATCCTGGATGGAGGGCTGTGTGCTAATTGTTCTGTTTCAGGTTGCAAATTAATAGGAAGGAAAAACACAGTAATCATCTAAAAGGGAATAGATCAAAATAGTTTAAGGAGGATCACAGTGATGGTGTTCATTGGGGTCTTCCCTCCCTCCTTCTCCATGCACACACCTTTCTTTGGTCTGGCTTAATTACCTTCTGTTTGAATGGGAAAAGCTGGAGCAGAGTGTGGGTGACTGTATAATGAAAATATGTAAGAAACTCCCTGAATCTGCAAACAAGGCGGGTGGAGGGAGAAGCAGGCTGGCTCTTGAGTGGTATCCAATGGTGAAGCAGAGCATTTCGCATCCGCAGAAGAAACTGCAGCATCCTTTCCTACAGCAACGGCTCAGCCATTGGCTTCTCTCCGCATGTGACCAATGGAGCTCTTTCTCTCTGGGTTTTTTCCCCCTGCCTTCGTCTTCCATCTGTGTGCAGAGCAGTGATAGGCCGGGCTGATGCGCAGGCAATTTATCATCTTGATCTCCCACTGAGTCAGGGAGCTCTCCTGTCACCAGTATTGATTTCAGAGGATGGACTAAATTTCCTAGGATTTCCATTAAGAATTAAGAAAAAAAGCTATAAGCACGCAGGGTAGCCAGGCAGACATGGATATGAGATGGCACTGTGAAACCTCTCAGGTAGCTTCTTCTCTCACGGCCGATGCAGACCAGAGGCTAAGCACTGCAGCATGCAGGGTTTAAGAGACTGTTAGTCGAAAAGAAAAAGAAAAAGAATAATAAAAATTAATAAAAAATAAGGGAAAAAATCATTTGCACCAACTATTTTTTTGAAGAAGAAGAACTAAATTGTTGTTATTTAAATTAGAAATTGTCTCCTTGGAGATTGCATGCCATTAAAAGACGAGCTCAAATTTCTGCACGCGATCTGCTTTTCAATTTCAGGATCTTTTTTCTGTTCAAGAAAATAGCACTTTAAACCCTGATGCTTTCTGTTTTCTTTATCTGCTGCTTTCTAAGCCACAGCTTGTATGTGTGCATGTGTGCATTTTCTTAATATGTGTGTGTGTATTTATGTGTTTTTTCGTTTTTGCATGTTTGGGAAGGAGCAAGAAAGAAGTCAGAGCCAGCATGGGGAATGGATGCTTTCAGTAATTACTAGGTTGCTTTGCTGTTAATGACCTAGTAATTATTTTGGCTCAAAACAAATGCTTAAACCTTGAGTGGGCACCCTTCGAGGCACAATTTTGCATGTCTGTGTCTGTGTGTATTTGTTTTCATTTCTTTCCGATGGGTTGAAAGACAAGATTATCTATGAATTGCTTGCATGTTTGGGTTCTGGGTGTTTTGGAAAAATAAGTCGGTGTACAAAAGAATGACTGCATTTCATTATTGACTGTTTCATGGTATATAATGCAGGAAAGCATCTCTTTTTTTAAAAAAAAAAGAAAGAAAGATCTAATGCTGATATATATATATGTGTGTATATGTATATATTGATGGTGGGGGATCTGCATGTTCATAAAAGCAAATGTGTGGGGTGTGTTTTGTTACGAGGGGAGAGTTGGAGAGGGACTGTCTGTTTCTAACATGGAAATGTCAATAACAAACCTCCAAGCCATCTAATTTAAAGTATTTAACTTACTGTACTATTGTCCTTCCCCCATCATAGAATGCTAGGAATCAGATATGCTCAAAACCAGGTTTTAGTTCATGAATGTGTGAATGTATGAATGTCCGTGTGTGTTGTCCACCTATGGGAATAGCACCTTCCTTTCAAAATCCTTATTCACAACAACAGGAGTGAAAGGGTTTTGACATGGTATAAAGCCTGTGTGTAGCACGGGAGAGTAGACAATCCCATTAACGGGGGAGACCAGCATATAACAACAGGGTGTAAAACATTGGATTTATTGGGAGGAAAGGAAGCAGAACAAAGGCTTAATCCAAAAGAGAATAATTGGTAGACTCAAGCTTCTTGTTCTCAAGTAGAAAGGCAAATGGATTTGTCTTTATTTTGCCTCCAGATCATAGAATAACTGTGTAATCATTGGGAAGCATGCCTCAGCATTTGTCTAGTTTTTTAAAAATCACCAGTTGTTGATCCATGTGCCAGGGATGTCATGTTGTGGGGTGTTTATTTTGGTTTGAGGGAATTGGTGGAGGCATTGGCTTTAGGTTTCATTTTTCTGACAAAGTTTGCACAAAGTTTCTCTCTGAAATTGCATCGAAACTCACTTCATCTTTGTGACATGAGTGCCCCTGTGTACTGGCAAGTGTCCCTTGCCTCTAATAACTTAGTGATATTCAGAGAGCCATGCTGAAGATATTATTATTATTATTATTATTATTATTATTATTATTATTATTATTATTATTGTATGAGGCAAATTTGAATTAAAGTATGACTGATGGTGATTATCAGAAGAGATAAATTAAATGCTGGATCAGTATGTAAGTAGCTCAGCCTGAACTAGATTTCCACCCAAAACAGCTTTACTAAGATTTGCCATTTCCCAGCTCAGTTTTCCCAACAGCTGTCTTTCTTCATCTCTTGGGCATCACAAGCAATTTGACACAGCTAACAGCCTTTAGTAGAAGAGGCTAAGAGGTTGAGCCACCATGGAAATATAATTGCTTCCCTGGTCATATTAATGATCCTTGCAGGTTAACACACAGTTAATTGACAGGGCAGTCGGAAGATCAGCATTAAATCTGCCTAAATTTGTTAAGAGTGACGGCAGAAGGATGCACCCAGACCACTTGTAATTGTGATTATATATATGCTTTAATTATTAAATCCTATGTGGGGTTGGGTTTTTTGTTTTTTGGGGGGTTGGTTGGTTGTTTTTGTTTTAACTTGGGTTGCTCTACACTTTCTTATTGGACTGCCATTTTTCAGGATACATATACATGCTGGTTGTGTGTACAACAGCTCCTCCAGGAGAGGGAGGAAAATACTTCCCTGCCTCGGGAAATCTAGCATGCAAGGGAGAATAGTTCAGTTTGCCATGCTAGTTTTCCTTTTCTTTTGTTTCCTGAGAGTTCTCCCAGGCTGCTGCCACACTGGAGAATTCATCCACTTTCACACCACTTTAATTCTCATGGCTCCATCCTGTGGAATCCCGGGATCTGTAGTTTATTGTGGCACCAGAGCTCTCTTGACAGAAAAGGCTAAATATCTCACGAAGCTACATATCCCAGAATTCCATAGCATTAAACCATAGTAGTTAAAGAGGTATTAAACTGCATTAATTCCCTTTATTGATTACTTAATTAATTGGGCCCAAGCTACCTCACCACTAGAAGCACATTTGATTATTCTTGCAATTTTGATATACTTCCTTGATTATACAAATTGCATAAGGTATCCCTCAAAAGTCCCTATTTGAAGAAATTCTTTAAGTAAACACAGTCTGATAATCTTATTCATTTGATGTATTGATCTGTGTGCACTGGTATTCACATGCGGTACTAAGGATGGAGATACTTTAATATTTCATTCTTATCGTCGTTGTGTGCCTTCAAGTCAGGTCTCATTTATGGTGAACCCCAATCACGGGATTTTCTTGACAAGATTAGTATAGTGGTAAATTTGTGTTTGAGAGAGTATGACTTGCCCATGGTCATCCAGTGGGCTCCCATGAATGAGTAGGGATTCGAACCCTGGTCTCCCAGGATTCTGCACTACACCGCACTAGCGTTCACTCATTCTCAAAGGTGAGAATTAATTGTTACATCAGATTTCTCCCTATTGCATGATCATAGAAATGTTTCTATGTAATCTTTGGCCCTGTTTGCACTGCATGACTTTCCTTAGGAAAAATTGTGCATTCTTTTTCAGGTCAGAAAATGTTTTCTACTCAGAAAAATGCATGTTTTTTTCTGCTCAGAAAATTTTGTCTTGTGTAGAAAACTTATTGTTCATACAAAAAGTGATATTTTTGCCTAGGAAACAGTATTTTGCACGGAACACACAGTTCCCTGCGCAAAAGGGTTGCTTCCTGCATGAAAGTAGCATTTTCTGTGCTGGAAAAAAAAATACTTTTGCAGATTTTTTTTTTAAAAAAATATAGTCCCTAACTGTAACAAATTTGTGGCTTTTATTTTTTTAGGAGGGTGTCTGAAGTCCAAAGAGCTTATTTTTGGTCACAAATATTAATATTAAGGAGTTTTCTTCACACCCATATTAGTTCCCTGACCAAAAAATGGGTTTCACACTCACAGAGTCAGGAAACAATACTGTGGTGAGAATTTTGCATGATTTGCACCTGCTATTCACATCCCAAAGTGTTTCTGGAAATAGTTCTGCTCACAAATGCATGTATCCTTTTGCTTGAAACAATGTCCTGTCAGGAATGACTGAGGGAGCTGGGGTGTTTAGCCTGGAGAAGGGAAAGTTAAGAGGTTATATGATAGCCCTGTTTAAATACTTAAAGGGATACTATATTGAGGAGAGAGCAAGCTTGTCTTCTGCTGCTCCAGACACTAGGTCCCAGAGCTATGGACGCAAGCTCCAGGAAAAAAGATTCCACCTCAACATTAGGAAGAACTTCCTGACAGTAAGGGCTGTTTGACAGTGGAACACACTCCCTCGGAGTGTAGTGGAGTCTCCTTCCTTAGAGGTCTTTAAACAGAGGCTGGATGGCCATCTGTCAAGGATGCTTTGATTGTGATTTCCTGCATGGCAAGGGGGTTTGGACTGGATGGCCCTTGTGATCTCTTCCAATTCTATGATTCTATGAATGTGTCATTTTAGCAATTTTCTTCCCGATGGAAGAAAGTCATCAAAAACCACACCGTTTCCAATGCCAATTGCAATTTCTGGGCTTCTTCTGCTCAAAATTTGTACATGGTTGTTTTGCACAAAAAACAGCATTTTCTGCACAGAAAACTGTATTTCTCTGCAGGAATATAATATTTTGAACATAAAAGGGTGTTTTCCTTGCAAATAATCCATGTTCAAAATTTGTCCTATTTTCTTTAGGGATAACAATTTTTTTCTTTGTGCAGAAATATTATTTTCTATTTCCTTCACAGAAAATTGTTTTTTGCATGCACGCACACACACATCCCCACCCCAATTTTACATAAAATAAATCCTAAACTAACAATATTCTTGCTAGTCCCACAATCTTCTAGTCAGGGTATCTCAACACTTTAAAAGCGTGCTTTTTCACCATTTTTTAATACTCTTTTCTTCAATAACTTTGTTTTGGGCGACAAATTGTCTTAGCCCAGCCCTGATTTTGTGGTTGCCTAAAGAAGTAGAAACTTCCTTTGTCTTGGTCTTGTGCCAATGTCTCCATGGAGTGAATCCATTTGATAATCCCCCAAGGAGAGTATATCTGATCTATTATATCTGTGAGATTTACATAAGCATTAACTTAGCCATTTATCCATTGAGTTAGTAGAGCTACTCCAATGAGGACTACAAATTGGATTTAAGGTTATATCTTACCTTTCTAATTAAGTTTGGTTTGATTATTACATTTTTAAAAATCCTTTTTATCTGTCTGCTCTTGGGGGACAGGATATGCATTAACAGTGAGATGAATAAATAAATGTTTCCAGCAGTGACTGAGATTTTGAAAAGCCAGAAGCCATTTGAGTGACATTTTTAAAAAGGCGTCATATCATTTCCCTGTGAAAAGTCAGCTCTGGGTAGAAAAGCTGTGAAGAGACATTTTGCTTTGTTTGCTGCTCCTTCCATAAAAAAACAATAAAAAGAAACTTTTTTCCCTAGAAGTTTTTGTTAAATGCTCAGTCACTCCTAGAGACCTGTCTTACCCAGTCTCAAAGAGAATTTTTTTTCCACAGAGTTTTACAAAACTAAAAGTAAAAAAAATAAAAAAATAAAATCACCCATGGTTACTGATGAAAGCAAAACTATGTATAATATTCCTTTGGGGAAGAGTCAGTCAAAATTGGATAGCGTGTTTCCATAGAGGATATTACCAACTTGCAGAACTCACCAAAACATGGTCCTTGATAAAATTGTTTGAAATTAATGGGAGCCATGCAAAAGTGGTACCATTTTTTTCCCCTGTGATTCCCAACCACCTCCAAGGACTTTGCTCAGGACATCTTCCCAGATGGGCAGTATAGAGTGTTCATGTTTACTTTCCAGTCAACCAGACCTACTCTGTTCCAGGACACTCTATTCCATTATATCCCCTCCTAGTTTTCCATTCTCAACTCGTGACTCTGCCTTTCCCATTAAAGGACTCACATATGGAATTCAAAGCTGGGTAACAGCTTTCTGAGCAAAACTGAACATACAGTTTCTAATTGAACAGAAAAAGTCCATCAGTACTGAACCACCTGGGGCACTCTGTTGCAACTGTGTCTCTTCTTGAACTCCGTCCTAAATAGAACCCTTCATATATATTTTGCATGCATTTTTAAGTCTCTTGATGCAACCATTGGACTCCAAGAATAAGCGAATTCATGATGCAAGGTCAACACTTGCCTTAATGATCTCTCTCACTCTCTTTTTACGTAATGAGGATCCAAAGAGTGGTTATTTCAGATCTGTTACACTGAGATAAAAAGGTTAGAATGTAGTATAGTGAATTTAATACAGTATGGAGGAAGAAAGAGAGCAAGAGAAAGAAGTACATTAAAATCTGTATCTAAAACCAAATTAAATGCCATTTTCTGTGCAGATTTTTTGTTTAAATTGAAATTAATACAGGTACAGGGCAGAATAGACTTTGTGAACACATGCAAAAGTTGTACCCACTAAAAATAGACTGAGCTGACCCTATTTCATCTCTCTGCTCAGTTGCAAAGCTCACCAGGTTAGAGGCACACAATTGCTTGCGGTTTATATGAGGGGGTTTTTTTTTCCAACCAAAGGAGATATGAAAGAAGTATTATGTCCCAATGAAAAGAGCAAGACCTCAGCCTTTTTCAGTTCTCTGCTCCTGAGCATCTTAAGATGATATCTACTGCATTAGACGTACACACCACCTGTGGATTTCCTAAGAGGCATGTGCTTTTTGTAGTTGGCTATCCGTACCTGAGCACAAACTCTGTAGTGAGAATTAGTCTTCAGAACATGAGCTGAAAGAGAGGCACTCATTGATTCTCCTTGATTCATGTCTCTTTCATTCTGGGATAAGAGATTTCAATTCACATTTCTTATATACAAAAACAGCAGTTTCATTAAAGGAAGTAATTTTAGAACATTGCTGGATCAGTCCAAAGAATTATCCTGGAACAGGATTAGTAGAGCATCCTGTTTCTCACAGACACCAAATGGATGCCTCTCTGCTAAGTCCATAGACAGACCAGAGCAAGGACTGTTGACCATTTTTCATTCATAGGATAACAGTAAATCAACACCAACTTGACAGTACATGACAACAAAAATAAGTTTTCAGTCCACATTCTAATAATCACCATCATGGGGTTTTCCTTTTTCAAATGTGTCATCCTTTTCATTTTCATCCACCATGATCCCAAAGTTATTCATTTATATGTTTATTTTGTTGGACAATCACCGCCAACAAACTAACCAAATGCTCTCAGGCTTTCAATAGATATAGGAGATTGTGCCCATCTGGAGAAGCTATGAACAGGCACCAGACTAAGCTTGTTTTAATCTGCTGCTTGCTTCCTGCTGTTCTCTCACTCTCAATTCCTGACACCATTTGGATTAATAACTCCTCTTTCCTCCTATGTAGTCCTATTCTACTGTAATCCCTATCCATGTTTTTAGGGCACTGTCCAAATCATGGAGTCTGTACTGAAGTGAAGCCAGTTGGCATGTTCTTGCTTAATGAATAAAGTTTAGCTTTTTAATTATTTTATTCCTGTGCCCCCAAAATTTAAGAGATCAAGCCCCACTTTGTTATGTCTTCATGTTATTGAGCATTCAAACTACAGGAAAAGAGATTCCACCTAAACATTAGGAAGAACGTCCTGACAGAAAGAGCTGTTCTGTCCTGACAGAAAGAGCTATACACTGGCTCAGAGTATAGTGGAGTCTCCATCTTTGGAGGTTGGATGGCCCTCTGTCAGGCAGGCTTGGATGGTGTATTCCTGCATGGCAGGCGATTGGACTGGATGACCTTTGTGGTGTCTTCAAACTCTATGATTCTATGGTTCTATGTGCTTCCAGAGAATGTATGTGTTGGCTGTTGATCCCTGTATATGTCCATATCAATTCTAGATGTTTTGCTTCCAAGCATTTAAGTATGGCAGTCTTCGTTCTTTCATTGAAGCGAAATTTCTGGGTTGCTAGTCATGCCAATATGTCTGAGATGAGGTTTGGTGTTTGAGCTACCAGTGTCATCAAACCCTTTTTTTTTACCTTCAATGTTGAAATGGGTGCCAGTTTTCTGTGTTTTGTAGGGAAAACTCCCATTTCAGATGTTTTGTGATTGCAAGCCTTCAAGTCACATGTAAACTTATAGCAACCCCATGAATTTCATAGGGCTTTCTTAGGCAAGGAATACTCAAAGGTGGTTTTGCCAGTTCCTTCCTCTGAACTACACCTACAGCATCAGGCTATTACCTTCTCCGATTCATTGATTGATTGATTGCATTTATCCCAACTTTCTCCCAGGATGGAATTAAAGGCACCTGATTTTTTATGAAAGACTTGGGGCAATGAGAGGTGTGATTCTGCTATTCTTTTCTGTAATTTGATCACTGAAGTGCTATTCAGGACAAGACATTTTTTATTTATCTCGACACCTACCAACAGTGCAGCCATTTGTTTAGTGCATAATGTGTCTGTAGTGTGGAGAGTGTCCATTAAGTCCAAAAGCAATGTAAAGCCCTTATTATGCATCAGAGATTATTTTCTTAGTGCAATCTTACACTCTTTCACTTCACTAATGAATTCTGGAAGGTAATCAAAGCATTTCAGGTTTTCGTTCCAGGGGAGGGAGGAAAACAGTAAAAAATGACCTCTGGATCTTTGCAAAATTACTTGTAAAGGAAGTAGACAATTGAGGTCAATAAATGACTTGAAGACAATAAACAAGTTTATGCCACAAATGTGGTGTCCTCTTCTTGAAGATCTTCCTGTACTCCCTGGATATTTCTGCAAAAAAATTCCTTGGGCATCTGAGTAGAACATACCTAAAAGCCAAGAAAATCTTTTTAAAATGAAATTAAATAAATTCAATTTAGTTGGAGGATTGTGAACATTCTTAGCTCACATACTTTATCCTTTTTCATTTGCTGACTTCATCCTCTGTTTCTGAGTACCTCTATAGTTGGTATGAAATTACACATCTGATGGCTGAAGCTATCTTCCAAGCAATGGATTTCAATCTGTGGCTCAAAGTAGAATTGCAAACCACAAAGTGTGAACATCAGCCTGTGGGGCTGTACCTGTCTTAACCACCTGGGGATTCAGGCTGAGGTGGATGTTCTTCTTTTTTAGAGACCAGGGGTGTATCTACACTGTAGAAAGAATGAAGTTTAAAGCCACTTCAAGTGCTATAGCTCCATCCTATAGAATTCCACGTTAGTCCCTCACAAAACTGCAAACCCCATGATTTTGTGGATGGCACTATTGCATTTAAAATGTTGTCAAACTGCATTCTTTCTACAGTTTAGATGCACTGCAGGAGAGCTTCAGGCAATTCAGAATGATAGTGCTGTAGGAGTGAAGGTTGCAAGCATGGGAATAAGTAGTAATATAGGGATCAGTTCGATTCTGGTTTACAAAGATTTCATTCTTCCATATGGATAGATGGATTCAGCTTCTAAGAAAAGATATTCTATCTAAATATTATGAAGAACATTTTCTACTTCAAGAGCTGTTCAGTTGCCCCAGAATATAGTTGGCTTTCCATCTTTGGAGAGGTTGGGTAAGCATCTTTTTAGGATGCTGCAACTGTAAATTCCTTGGACTAGATGACCCTTGTGTTCCTTGCCAACTGTCAAGATTCTGTGATTCTATGCTCCATCCAATGTTAACATCCGTGGGAATCATACAAAAACGGAACAGCCTGATTAATCCTTTGTTATCCCACTTTTTCAGCTGCTTGAAAAAAGTCCCAGTTTCCCTCCTGTCCTTCTACTTTCCTATTTGTACTCAGTTTACTTCTGTTGCTGCAAAGTGAGTTCAGTATTTCAAAGTAGTTTGCACTCATTTAACTCAGGTCCAAAACACACTGCAAAAATAATCTAGTTTGAGGCCGTATTAACTGCCTTGGCACAATGCTAGGGAATTCTGGGAACTGTAGTTTTGTGAGATATTTAGCTTTCTCTGCCAAAAACATCTAGTGCCACAATAAACCACAATTCCCAGGATTCCCTAACACTGAACCAGGGCAGTTAAAGAGGTTTCAAACTGGATTATTTCTGCAGTATATTTTGGACTTCAGCTGTAGGGTGAAGAAAGAATGATCTTACACTTCACAGTAGGCTTGGGCAAAGGCAAATTGCCACAGCCTCTCTAACATGTGTGTTCTTCCTCAAGCGTGATGTGGCACCTGAAAAAGCCAATGCAATTCTAGGTTGCAAAAATAAGAGTATACTATCTAGATCAGGGGTAGTAATAGTTGCACTCTATTCTGCTTTGGTCAGACCTCACCTGGAATATTCTGTCCAGTTCTGGGCACCACAGTTCAAGAATTATATTGACAAGCTGGAATGTGTCCAGAGGAGGGTGACCAAAATGGTAAAAGGTCTGGAAACAATACTGTATGAGGATTAGTTTAGCAAGCTGGGTTTGTTTAGCCTGAGAAAATTAAGAGATTATATGATAGCCATGTTGAGACTGGATGGCCATCTGTTGTGAGTTTTTAAATTGTGTGGCAAGGTTTGGACTGGATGGCTCTTGTGGTCTCTTTCCGCTCTATAATTCTATGATTATTAACTTTTGCTATCTTGACTACTCTCTGATGTTGCTTGGCCACATATGTCCTGGTTTTCATCTGAGAAATAGTGGTGAGTTTGTAATTGTGTAGCCATTGGCCAGGAACCTGAGCCCCCCCTGCATGAATACTAGAATGATGATATTTGTTAGTTGAGCTCAGTGTTTTCTGTTGTTGTTTGTCATAGGAGGTCAGGAGGGTTTCTTCCACTTCACCTACTATTTGGCCTAACTGGAGAAATTACATAAGGAATCTTGTTTGTGCTTCCATTTAGTCTGCTTCAAATTATGGTCAGGTCACAAGCTCTGTAAATAGGGATGTAACAACTGGGCAGGGGGAATGAGAGCATTGCCCACAAATGAGAATTCTGCCACCCCATTATTTTTTTTCCTTTAGTCTCCAAGCATTGCAGTTGGGCCTTTAGAAATGCATTTTAGGCATCCAAAAAGGAGGGAGGATATGGTAAAACAGTGGAGTACCCCAATGCTCTACTTATCAAATGTACTAAAAATGTACATGTACAAGGACATCTTTCCATGCATGTACAATTTGTATGATGCAGGACTCACCTTTGGTGTGTCTACACATGTGCATGAAAATTAATTCTCAACATGGGTCAGAACATAGATGGTGACACTACAGAGGTGTTCAATGCTTTTGTGGAGAAAAGCAAATTTAGTAATCCTGACTGTTGAAAGTAACATAGCTGAAGGAATTTCAAGTAGACAGTTTTTCCACAAGTGTGCAGAGAAATCATGGCACATTAGACTTTGTTAACAGATCACATTATAATAGCAGTATTTTGCTGGTCAATGACCGAATAAACTTTATTACATTACATTACATAATAGCAGTATCACTTGCACAATAAGCATTTACTTCCTACTTGCTGTAATTTAGTTTACACAACTTGTTTTACTTGAAAAATAATGGTATTGTAAATTGATTTACTCTTTTGGAAGCTTCACAACATGTTTCTAATTAAAATGTATTCATTTGGAGGTAATTGTCATTACCTATGAAAACTTGTTTCTACAGAAACTACTCCTATAGTGACCAGTGCCCAAATATATCCTTGTTCTTAGAATTAATGTTGTTCCACCTCTCAGTATCTGGAGGAGCTATTCTAAGATAAAATCTGCTGGAGCTATTCTAAGATAAATGTCAGTCATCTGTGCCTACATGTATGTTACAGCTATTTTAAAATAGTTGTGGTATTTCTTAAGTAGCTGGTGTCTTTCTGGGGAAGCTGGAGAACACCTTTAAAAATACAGGCTGGAATTCACACCTAAAGTTTGGCATTCATAACTGATTTATAGTTATAATTCCTACATATTCAATAGTTTTTTTAGTGTATATAGGAATTGTTTTTAAAAATCTTGATTTACCAGGCTTGTTGGTGTCAGTCAGATCTCTGACATGATTATGTCACCTAACTAGATGCCACGACAGATCAGGCCATTGTCCACATCCTCCCACAGTGCATTGCCTCCACTGAATATGATCTGGTTAATGAGGTGTCATGCCCAGAGGAGCATGAAAATGGTGAAGTGTATGGAAACTATGCCTTATGAGGAGAGGCTTATGGAGCTGAATATGTTTAGCCTAGAGAAGAGAAGGTGAAGAGGTGACATGATAGCAAATATTTGAAGGGCTGACATATAGAGGATGGAGCAAGCTTGTTTTCTACTGTTCCAGAGACTAGGACATGGGGCACTGGGTTCAAACTACAGGAAAGGAGATTCCACTTAAACATTAGGAAGAACTTCCTGAAGGTAAGAGCTATTCAACAGTGGAATATGCTACCTCAGAGAGTGGTGGAGTCGTCTTCTTTGCAGGTTTTTAAAAAAGGCTGGACGATCATCTGTCAGGATGCATTAATTGTGTATTCTTCCATGGCAGTAACTGGAGGGCCATTTTGGTCTCTTCCAACACTATGGACTCTTTCACACAGAGACACTAAAATGCCAGCAAAGTGTTCCTGGAGTGTTCCTGAAGCACAAAGGTGGGATAGCTGGTCACACTTTTTAATTATCATTGAAGCGTCTCACTTCTCTCCCATTGTCAAAGCATTCATGGAGCAGCCATTTCTTGAATAACTAAAGTTCCCGCTAGTCTAGAATTGGCAGCTCCATGAATGCTTTGACAGTGGGAGAGAAGCAGGATGCCTCAATGATAATTGAGAAGCGCGACTGGCTATCCCACCTTTGTGCTTCAGGAATGCTACAGGAATGTTTTGCCGACAGTAAGCCTCTGTGTGATAAGGGCCTATGATTCTATGACTGATGGAAGACAGAGGAGAGCACATATAGGAAATTTCATTCCTCGGGTAGGTTTATATAAGGAGAGACATTCCCTCACATTTGGGAGTGCCAAGACATTTAGGGCTTTGAACATCAACACCAGCTTCTTGAATTCAGACCAGAAGCATATTGGCTAAGTAGACCAATAGATGGACTATTACTATAGTAACTTAATTCATATGCTCACACTTCACCTATCAGAATGTCAGTTAAGTAAATCAGATCTCTTGCTCTAATGTTTTCTGAATGTCTTGTTTGGATGTGTACCATATCTGTTCAGTCCTTAGTTCATTATGAGTATCAGCTTCAGATGTGTTTTGAACCTGTCTCGAAATGTAATTCGAAGCAGTATAATAATAAATCTTGTGGAAACCAGCTGTGAAATGCTAAGTATGACTGTACATGCAACGCCCTAGGAAGTAACATAAAAAAAAAAATGCTACCTTGTTTTTTCACCTACTGTGCATGGAATAAAAAAGAACTGAATATTTAGCCATTATCTTCTTTGGCAGATACAATTGCTTTTTAAAGCAAATTAATTTTTTAATTGGTGTCATGGGATAGCATGGAACAACAGGTTTATCTGTGAAACCAAGCAAAGCTTTGTTGAAGAATTCATGCTGATAGGTCGCTGACAGGTTATTGTTTCAGCCACCTAAAAGTTAACCATTTTTAATTAGTTTTCGAATGTGTTTTTTTCTCAGATTTTTTTTTATTCACTCTGCCTGTCAAATAGAAAGAAACATATGTGAAACCTCAATTAAAATTGTTTCATTGACCACAGGAACATCTTCAGAAATGTAAGTTTACCCCCAAAACAGGCCACATAGGCACCTTTGGATTTGTTTAATAGGGATGTAAATTTAAATTTCTTCTTAAAGGAAGCAATGGGTAATTTTTGCAATTTTCTTGCAAAGTCGTTCAAAAACACAACTTCTTTCTTTCTGTTATTTTGGAAAACAGTTTTTAAAACCAATTTACAATTTGGGACTTGTTCTGCACAAATTTGTCTGTGATCATTTTGCATAGATAACTGCATTTTCTACACATGAAATCACATATTCTGCATAGAAAGTACTAATTTTGTGGAGAAATGTTGTTTTCTGTGCATAAAAAGCAGTTTCCTATGCAGAGAATACAGATTCTGTGCAGAATGAATGAATTAATTAATACAGTGAATGTTTTTCCAATATCACAAGCTTGCATGATTGACAGATCAGCCCCCTTATGATTTAGCTCCACTGGTTGAGCCTAGGAAGCATTCCTCTTCTTGTATCTTTCAAGTCTACCTGTAGTGCACAGATAATATCAGTTTGATACCACTTTTCCTGTCATGGTTCTATCCTAAGGAATAGGAGACTTGTAGTTTGGTACTTAATATTCTCTGATAGAGAGTGCTGCCATACCTCCTAAAACTATAGTAGAGAATTGTACATGTCTTAGTAGCCTAAAAATCCCAGGATTCCATAGGAATGACCCATGACAATTGAAGCAGTATCGAAGTGTAGTATACAGATATATTTCAGTAGGTAAAGTAGATGTATTCCTGAGTATTATTTTTTAACAAAAAGTTTGGTACCAGTGGCAGAGATGAAATAGAAAGAATGAGGATAGGTTTCTACACCAAACACACACACACACACACACAAAGGAGATTATCACACAGGAGAAAACAAGCAGTTTGAGGAGTAGAGTTGCGCAATTGTGCCGTGTATTATCACACAAAATCCATAGCTGCAGCAACAGTAGAGAGCAACATTTCATTCATGGGGAACTCCAATCAATTCATTCACGATAGCGGGAATCTAGCGCAATTGCGAGAGTACACAAGTCAATCATGCCACATTACTGCTATTAAAGAAACAATTTTGGATACCCAGAGTGCATCGCGGTGGTCGCAATCCGTTCTCATTGCCAGGATCAGTTTTGCAGTGAATTTCAGTCTTCTTTTGAGCTGTGAGGCACAATTTAGTTAACGCTTGATTAAAACAATGAGTTGAAGTAATACATTTTATTTTGCTGTCTTTATTCTTTGTGGTCCGGGAACATGATTAGCAGACATGCGCAGTTGTGCCGATATGCCACACATGCGCAAAATGATCAATTACAATATACTAACAATTAATTTGTGAATGTGTGCAAAACGCTATTGTGATATTATTTCAAGTGCGCAATTGCTCGAATGGATGCTGTGTAAAGTATTTGGCAGAATTACGTGACAGTACCTTCTCAAACTGCTTCTTTCTCCCCGTGTGATAATCTCTAGACACAAAGAGCAGTTGAACATTTTTCATTAAACTTTTTATTTAAGACTAACAATATGCACATTTGAGATGAGACAACCAGGTCAGGTAAGCCTTCTTTAAGGAAGGAAGAATATATTGCATGTTCTGTTGATCACTTGAAGACTTCCACCAAAATGCATACAGGGATGATTTTTTTTACTGATATTAGCCTCCAATTTTGTTATGATTTCTATTTTGGTGGCCACAGCTATGTTTTTTTAATGGCTGGCAAGGATGTGGTGAGGCAGGTCTCTCAACTTGCCCATTTTTCTGTGTTTTTTTCTGCTTAGTAAGGTATTCTGGAGACAGCTGCTGTTTACCTTGCCTGTTGTAGGCAGGCACACACAGCTCCCATAAGGTCAACTACAGGAGAATCTTGCTCTTTCTCAAGCTTTGTTTAGTGATTTGTTTACTGCAAACATTCTCTTGCAACCTGATTTTGAAATTTCTTTCTCCAGCCCTGTTTCACCAGTTTCCAGGTCTTGAAGCTGATAGAAAAAATCAAGATAGACAAAGTATGAGGAGGGGGTGTTGGACAGGTGCAAAAATACTTTGTAAAAGGAGCTTTTCTATCAAAGGATTTGTTAACTGTGGTATGCCTGTAGTATTACTCTAAATGGTGTCAATAAGTTTCTTTTTCTCTAATACTTTTTTCATACAGTTGAGTTGAGCACCTCTTGGTTAATGGAGTGGATGTGTCCAAAAGAATTGGAATTATTACAAAGGAGAGAAAATGAACACAAAATAAAAGCAAAGTCAGGCCCTAGCCCTCCCTCCCTATGCACACATATATCATGCACACTTTTTTGTGTGGTCTGTCCTTCAAAGTTAGGAAAGGACAAAAACACTAATGTCTGAATTGGCCCAGTTTCATTTTTTCCCCATTTACACATCCATTTACACTTTAAAAAAATCAATTAAGCAACCAGCAGCAAAATATGTACATATTTTAGTGATCATTTCTCAAACTATGTGCCTTGTTGCAGATTCCTTTCCAAATGTACACATTTTTAAAATGATCCCCTGAAATAAAGTGCTTTATGGACATGCTTCTATAAAATAGGAATATCTGTGCCCATTTTTTCCTAATGTATACATTGTGTGTACATATTTAGGATATCTTGGCCACTGCATTGCCAAATTCTGAAATGTATAGCTGTGTTTCAGCCTCTGGATAGGTTCAGGAAATGCTGATTTGATACATTCACAATGAAATATAAACCAGCAGATTTTCCCCTCATTCCTCTGCTAGGAAGCTCTATAAATTTTCTGTAGTGCCCCTGAACTACTGTGGCTGTGTAGCTCCAATTTATATGCAGTTTCATACTGAAGTGGTGCATTTTGTAGGAAATGATTCCCAGATCAAAAACCAGATTGTTGTGTGCTTATATAAACTGATCAGTTGGGGGGGGGGGGAGTGTGCTTGACCCAGCCAACGTTCTGCACTTTTAAGCCACATTGATTTAAACAAGACCACAGAGCATCTGCTTAATGTTCTCCCATCGAATGAGATGGGTTTTAAATGTGCTTTATCTTTGGCTGAAAGAAACAGGTCATATGCTAACCAATAATAATATTTGGGTTCTTCCGAATAAACTGAGCCAACTCAATCCACAGCTGTTCTTGTACTGATGTCAGGTGTTTCAGGCTCTTATAAGTAAGGTCAGATTTATAGTTAGTAAGATAGAGGCAAATTATCTTTATTGCCACTTACAGTACACACTTAATCAGGAATATAGGCAGTGAGTGTTTTATGTAATTGAATGTGATTTGGTGAGAAATCTGTCCTTGATGCTCTAGCGTTTGCAAATCACAGTTGCACATTTTCTTTCTCCACATTGTTTCGATCTGTGGAGAGATAGGAAGATTTTCGTTCAGCTTTTCCTATTTTACATGCTTTTCCTATTTTACATGGTGCTGTGACACTATTCCAGTGTTAAACGGATGCACAGTAGTAACAACCTGCCTGACGCACAAATCGAGGCATGTGGCAGAGGTTTAATTATTAGCATAATCCTATTATGGTGTATTTAACTTCCAAAGCAGAGCAACTTCGAATGCCTCCTTTAGGGGGAAAATCTGCACTGTGAGATGGTATTTTTTGGAGATTCTGCTGTTATCAGGGGAAGTCAGGGGAGGCAAAGCCATCTGGGTAAGTTGGGATGAATGGGGCAACTAAGATGCATATAACCAGGACATGGTGGCAACAATGAACACTTGGATGAGAAATCATGCAGTCTGATACCTCTTTAACTGATGTGTCTCAATGGTACTGAATTCTGAGATTTGCTGTTTGGGGAGCTATCTAGCCTTCTGTGTCAGAGAGTTCTTGTGCCATAACAAACTACACATCCCAGGATTCCATAGGATGGAACCAGGACTGTTAAAGCGATGTCAAACTGCATTAATTCTGCAGTGTGGCAGTAACTAGAGTAGGCTAAATGGGGAGGATAGGAAACGTTATTCATCACATCCAGAGCTTTAAAATATTGGTGGCCATGCAAAGCCATTGATGTTAAATTGTTAATGGAATCTGGTTTGATGAAATTTTTTTTTAAAAAAATAATTCTACAAATGAGTTCATTCTTTGAAACATTCTTTAAAATGATGTTGTTGTTAACTGTCATCCCCTTTGATGTGTGGCAACTTGTGGTGAGATTTGAGTTATTACTTAAGTGTCATAATGATTCATTATAATATGAAACCATCAAATGATGGTTCATGTCATTTTAACGATGAGAATGATGAATTGTATATTTATTGCTGGGAAAATGAATTAAGGTATTGAATTTATTTTTATTATGAATTTAGGTAGTGAATTTGCATTTATTTAAGTGAATTAGGGTAAAGGGAATTAGGGTATCCTAATGGGGTTGCCAGATAAAAAGGTAACCTTTTACCATCCTGGGCTTCTGTAACTTTAAACATTGTGTAGAAGAAGGAGCTTCCTCAGGTATTGTTTGATACCTGTTGCATAAGAAGCAACACTTCTTGAAATTCCCTCTTCTACACAGCCATTAAAGATCCTCTAGTTTTCAATCTGACCAGCCAAATTGCCAAGCTCTGCCTTTTTCATTAGTGTCCTGAGCTACATCTGCACTGCACAAATGCAGTTTGGCAACACTTTAATAGACATGGCTCAATTCTATGGAATTTTGGAGTTTGTAGTTTGTTATGGCACCAGACCTTTCTGACAGAGAAGGCTAAATATTTCACAGAACTATAAATCCCAGAATTCTACAGCACTGAGCCATGGCAGCTAAAGTGGTATCCAACTGCATTATTTCTGCTGTGTAGTTACAACCCCAGCATTGACTTAATCCTTCTATGTACCCTTCACATGTACTTTCTATTTCTAAAATGGCAGTCACACCATGTAGGCAAAGCCAACTCCAGAGAGCCAGTGAGGTGTAATGGTTTATGCCTTGGACTATGACCAGGGATCAAATCCTGCTTGGCAATGGAAATCTGCTGAGTGACCTTGGGCACGTGACACTCTCTTAGCTTCAAAGGAAGGCAAAGGCAAACCCTCTCTGAGCAAATCTTGCCAAGAAAATCCCTTGAATGGCTTGTGTTAGGGTCACCATAAGTAGGGAACAACGTGAAGGCACACGTCAACCAGCCCCTGTTTCAGGAAAGTATTGCAACATGTTACAGATGAAAAGTGCAGGGATCTCATGAAATCTCCAGTAAAAAGATGGCAAAATGCTCACCATTCCCTACTTCTTAGAATTTGCCCAAGGACTGCCAAAGGAGAGGTGTTCTGTAGCTGGGATGGATTAACTCTGATTAGCCCAGTAATCCACTCAAAAAGATGCTCTTCCGTTATGCAGTGCAAATTGTTTGGCATATTTGGAGAGTGCCAGTTTGTGTGTTAATAAGCCATTCAGCTCTGCTCATCCACATTTAATGAAACAGGTTTTTTGAAATGTCTGAAAGGCAATTTGCATGAATAATTAGGATGCATCTTGTGCAATTACTTCATGCATTGCCAGTGAAGAAGTGAAAAAAGCAAGAATATCAGTGTTTCCACTGTTGGCATGAAGGCAGGCAGGGCACGCCATGAATACACGGATGTTGTGAGGTGGAGAAGGCATTGAGACTGGAAAGTGAATTTTAAAACACTGATGCAGCCAAATTACTAAAGCTAAAAGTAAGAGGATCTCTGTGTGTGTTTTGGCTTCTTCATTTTTTCACATCTTTTTCACATATGCAGAAAGTAGCTAGCCTCCCCTGTGACTTCTTTTTATGTAAGATGCTTTGTATGCTGATGGATTTTCTTCAGGGAAAAAAATCTCTGTTGCTGAAGCTAAATAGCAGATACAGGGCAAGCCCACCCATGTTCTTGTGGATGAAGCCCTTTCAAAAATGTTAAATCAATATGTTAGTCTCTTTTAAGTTAAACAGTACCTATAAAAGGGGGAGGGAGAATCATTTTCAGGACCTATTTCAGTGATGTTTTTGAAGAAAAGGAGAAAAAAATAGGAAAAAACAGCATGGAAAAGGTCTCCATAGCTCACATTGGAAAGCATCCCAGTTTTTCAGACTCATTCAAAGAATTTCTGGGATTAAAAAAAAAATTCTTGGCCATTATCTGAGTTTCTTCTTAATGTCTTTGGGATAAAATATGCAGGGGGATCAATTGTATCCCACCATCTCATCCCCGAGCATCTAGCCCCTGCCACAGTGCCTCACTCACCTTTTTGCATCCTTCTCTCCCTATCTGCAGAGTATCAGGACCTGAGAGATATTATTTTCCCCAGAGCTAGATGCCAACATATTCCCTACCATCTGCTGCTCCTGTGGTAGCAGTAAGTAGCATCTAATGATGGTGGTTGAAAGCATTTGCCACCAAGTCAATCTGTTAGAAGAAAGGGTGATTTCTTCACTACTTCTGATTTCTCCAAACAAGTGGAGAATTATTAAACCATAGTGTTCAAGTCATATTTTACAAGAACATTGCAAACCCCTCCAATACTCATATATTTCCACAAAGCCAGCATGGGTATCAATACATCCCAAACATTTTGTTTGCAAATTGAACATGTTTAGGGTGGAAACATTGGCATCCATGGTATGGCTACTCATCCATTCTGTGGTGTCTTGGTTCACCAGTTTTGTATGCAGTAGTTTTGTAGCGCTTGAAAACCCCATTAAAATTGTTCAGTCAAAGAAGAAATCATTGGGGCATGGGAGAGGGAGCATTCCCATGCCACTTTCAGCTTTCTTGGTAAGTATAACCTACCTCAAGCCCAGAGTTTAAAATCAACTAAGAAATGTATCCCTCAGTATATTTTTTGAGGTTTTCTTGTGATCTCTGTAACAGACAAGCAGCCCCCTTTTGAGATGGATATAGACAACACTATTTACTTAATCACATATAAGGACTATTAGATCTGTTCCCACTTCCCAAATCCTGCTTCTAGGTTGAGTATTTAATAACTATTAAATTACTAACATTAGCCATTTTTCTGCTAGAGAACTCTACTGCTGTAGTTCAGGGCAGTTGATTAAAGGTCTCTCTCTAGGAATCTCTAGGTCTTCCACCACAGTTTCTGGCCAACATTGGCCATTAAGTCATGCTGGAGGACCTAGAGATTCCAAGAGAGAATGTATTAATCAAAAAGGTGAATAATCAAATCCACAAAAGTCAAAGCTGCAAATGTGGAGGGATGACTATAGTATAAAACTACTGTAATGGTTAACTCTCATATAAGAATATATAAGACAGCAGCCTAATCTGAAAGAGTTCAACAAGTTCATTCTGTTTGGGCATGATCAGAAACAGAAAATAATGTCTTTCCTAATCAGATTGCCTGCAGTCCCCCTCCCACTGGGAGGTTGGTTGTGTGTATCGGATTGTCTGCATCGTTCCCTAACAAGCATCCCTATGTTTTCAACTACAAATTCTATCATCCCTGATCATTGTCAGTGCTGGTTGAGGCTGATTGACGTTGTGCTCTAAAACATCTGTGGGACACCATTTTGATGGGAGGCTGAACTAAATCACGTAGGCAGCGGTGTGCTATGTACTTTCATTCTGTCTAATGTATATTTCTTTCCTAGCATTACTGAAGGTGGGTCAAGAACCCCTAATTATCTCTGTTGCTCTCTTTTAACTCCCTGCAGAATGCTTGTTTATCATGTTCCTTCTGTTTCCTGATTTGCCTTGGGAAATGTTCATATCATTTTCAGTGGAGATAGCATTTTCCGCACAAGATGCCTGCCTTATAGGAATGCATAATAATGCCACAGAGAAAGGGGGGAAATGGTTTGCTTTTCTTTATCCTTAAGTAGCTCCCTTTTCATTTTAATGCAAAAATAAATGAAACAGTCCATTGAATGCCTTGATCTAAAAAGCAATGCAGCGTTTAGGAAATTCAACAAAATAAATTGAATGTTTTTCAGTCCCCAGTTACCTGAAGCCTTAAGTTATAGTGGCAGTAATTTTCAGACCCTGTTCTCATACAATAAGGTGCAGACACTGTGTAGCCAGTGAGAGGGAACCTACATTCTTGTACTCAGCTGCATACTCAAGTGCTACGATGAAGTTCATAGATGTTTTCCCAGGCTATTGCTATAGCAACATTCTAAGACTTTCCAAGGTCTGTTTCCCTCAGGTTTACACCTGCAGTTTCTTTCTTTTGTGAAACAAAATACCTTCCCCAATTGAAATCCAGCGTAGCAATACCTTTCATTCTCTCTCTCTCTCTCTCTCACACACACACACAAACACACACAGGTTGACGCCAGTTATGATGTTGTTCAGTGTATCCAGGGCAGCTTTATATAAACCAGAGTTTGGGAAAATATGGCTCATGGGTCATGTGTGATCCCCAGAGCCATTTTTGTGGGTACCAGGGAACCAATGATGTAAATAGATCCCTGGGTTGATTTTGAATCCCATGGTCAGAGTCAGGTGTTTATGGGTTTTTTAAACCTAACATGCTTTCTGAGCACCTTCCTGTTGGGAAAATGAAGGCATCACTTGCACCTAAAATGTGTCATAGAGGGCCAAAAGAAGGAAAATTGCCCCTCTCTAGTATAGGTGACACTGGGCACATTTTGTGTTAAATGGGTTAGAAACAAAGAAAGAGTTTTTATAGTTGTGGGAAAATTCGTGCCAAGAGATTCCAAGAGGCCAATGCCACCTAACCCCTGACAGTTGTCTACTCCTACTGAAGACCCTGGAATTGAACAGGGCCAAGGCAGCCTCTTTCACTTGGGCATATGGTTCCCCAGTGGAAAACAACCAAGAGGCAACCTAACCATCCCACAAGTAATGTTGTAGGTAAAATAAGTCTTGTTGAGTGGAGCAGAGTCATCAGAGCCATTTTGTTGCTGTTTTATTAACTAGCTGCCATTCAATTTGAGACTGCAGAACTGATGTTGAAATGGAATTTCATGCTCTAAAGCAGTGGTTCCCAAACTTTGGTCCTCCAAGTGTTTTGCAATTCAGTTCCTAGAAGTCCCTGTCATCTTGGTCAACTGGCAGGAAATCTAGGAGCTGAAGACCAAAACATATGGAGGACCAATGTTTCGGAACCACAGCCCTAAGATGCAGTAAGGAAAAAGAAAGTGAGACTATTGTTATATGTTTGGGCGGGATACAGACGGGCAGGGGAGGACGTCTTGGAGGTGTATTTAGCTGAATGCGGAGCCTCCAGACGGCCCGCCCCGGGGGCGTGCTTCAGGTGTTGGAGCTTCCACACGGGGGGCAGTGAAGACGCCTCACCTGGGTCTGTTTCGGACTCGGAGTTTCCAAACCGCCGCCTCGGAGGACGCTGCAAAAAGAGAGGCAGCTTCCTCATGGGCGGCCCAAACCGCGGCTTTTTTTTCTTTTGCCGCATAAGAAGTGCGCAGCTTCGCAGCTGCAGCGCTAAGCAGCGGCGGCAGAAAGCCTGTCTGCGCAGTTAAAGCGCCCAAGCCCCTTTAAACTTTTCCCCTGTGACTTTAAAGCTAGGCAGGAGTGGTGTGAGGTAGCAATGTCCAAACTCTGTCCTCCCAGGCGTTTGGACTTCATGTCCCAGAATCCCAGACCACAGGGCAAGGTGGCTGGGGATTCTGGGAGATGAAGTCCAAACGCCTGGGAGGACAGAGTTTGGACATTGCTGGTTTGGGGACCAGTGAGCCAGGCATGGTGGAAGGAGAGAACAGGAAGGGTAGAATAGAGTAGATAGGGCTGGGAGGGAACACATGCCCTGGGAGGCGAAATGATGTCTTTATGGGACATCATGGGACCTAGTGCCTTGTCAGTGCTCCCTGCCCCTTGATCCCAGGCCCTCTCTAGTTGCCCTTTGCCTTTGGGGGCAAGTTTAGAGGGCATCAAAAGGTCTTGGGCACATTCAAGCTCTGGGGTCTCTTTTTTTTTCCTTTGCCGGCTGGCGAATGCGCAGCTGCGCCGCGCTAAGCAGCGGCGGCAGAAAGCCTATGGGCACATTTAAAGTGCCCAAGCCCCTTTAAAACAAAGGTGGTCTCCTGCCAGCTGGTGATCAGCTGGTGTTGGCATCCTTGTCCGCTTGCACTTTGCCAGTGTCAGCAGCATCATAGATGCCTCCTCTCCTTTGGTCCCCGCGCTCCTGCTGAATCTGCAATGCGCAGCCACAGCTGTCTCCGCTGCCATCTCCCCTCACCTCCCTTGTACATATGTCAATATTTACAGTTTTAGCGTTTTTTATTGTTAGGTGAAAATGGCAGAGGAATGTGTGTAGGGGTGCACTTTAAAGTCGAAACTTTCCAAGCAGCGCATGCGTACATGTTGCTCTAGGGTTAGGGTTAGGGTTACGAGGCTTAAAATGCGCCGCAGCTGTGTCTCAGCTTCCACAGCTGCATGGCAGCGGACGTTGCAATTAAAGCCTGACTGCAAACTGCGCATGTTCCAAGACCCCAACTCACTATGCGACGGAGCTTTTAAATGGGCAACTTAAAGTAGCGGCGTAGCAATTCTGGTGTACCGGTGCAGCAGCTCTCATGGCTTCTTCCCCTTCTCGATATGTGTCAGCATTCAGGTAGGACTGCTCCAGTTTCTGCAAAATGTTTGGCTTGGACCATATAGCTATCAGGTCAGCCATCTCAGTATGAGACCAAGACGTCCCCCTGCCTTTTTTCGGGGTGCTGGTGGATGGCTGAGCTATCCTGCCTGGTGGCAAAGGGGAGCCGCCACACAGCTGTGCCAGGAGCAGCCGAACTGTGCCCGTTCCCAGGTGAGAATGGGGCAGGAATGTGTGTAGGGGGTCACTTTAAATCCCAAACTTTCCCTTTTCACTTTCTACAACCAAAACATCCGCCGGCAAAACTTACAACTTCCCGCGGTTCTAGCAACGCATGCGCACAAGTGGCTCTAGGGTTAGGGTTACGAGGCTTAAAATGCACCACAGCTGTGCCTCAGCTTCCACAGCTCCATGGCAGCGGACGTTGCAATTAAAGCTTGGCTGCAAACCACGCATGTCCCAGGAACCCGACCCATTATGGGACGCAGCTGACACGGAGCTTTTAAACCGGCAACTTATATTTGCGGCGTAGCAATTCTGACGTATCGGTGCAGGAGCTTACAGATGGAGCTGCGCAGGTACGCATCAAACAGAAAAGAAGCGGAAAAAAGCAGCACCTTTTTAATGCCGCTTCTTCCCGCTTGGGGCGTGCGGGGGGCGTGTTCATGATGGCATTCAGGTAAAGCCCGTCTGAAGGCTCTACCTTCATGACGTCATGAGTACATCCCTTTTTGCCCGTCTGTAACCCGCCATGGTTTCAACACTCAACAGAAAGAGCCAGTGTGAGAGCAAGTGTGGTGTGTATTGGTGGGAATGTTGGACTAGGACACTGAGAGACCAGGATCTGAATGCCTACTCATCCATGGAAATCCACTGGGTGACACTGGGCAAATCACATTCTCTCATCCTTATAAGAAGTAATGTCAAACTTCATTAGGATGAATCTCACCAAGAAAACTCTATGATAGGGTTGTCATAAGTGAGCGCTCAATTGAAAGGTCGATGATTACCATCAACACCTAACAGAACAGGATCAAGCAGCTTCCTGCATTTAGGAGTTTTACAGACGATTTACTGAATGAACCTCAGAGTTCCACACCAGGTTGACTTCTGGTTTACTACTTGATTTTAAAAAGATAATTCCTCAACCTAAAACAGGGAGGAGGAAATGGCAAAATTGCCCTCATCACCTAAGGTTTGAGATCATTAAAGTTATTATTTTATTATTATTATTTTCAAAAACTTGGGTGGGAGCTCACAGGGCACAAATTCTCCACTCTGATGTTGATTTTAAAAATAATGTTGAAACATCCAAAAAAGTAAAACTGTAACCCAGATGGAAACTTACCTTGTAGCAACTTCATTTACTACCGAAGCAGCCTTTAGTTAAACAATAGGTCAGATCAGATATCTGTATTTGAAATGCAGTTTACATAATTGTTTAATCTAGCTACAATTTGTTCTTTAAAGAAGAAGAAGAAGAAGAAGAAGAAGAAGAAGAAGAAGAAGAAGAAGAA
>NC_056522.1:18840341-18888266 GCF_019175285.1 Sceloporus undulatus
TTAATATTATTATTATTATTGAAGTGGAAGCTATTAGGATGAAATGAAATCCTGATTAAACAAACGAGTTCAAACACCTGGGTGAAAATTTTCCACAAGTAGAAGCCATTTCATCAAATATGAGTTTTACCAAAGCAGCAGAGCTAATGAAGCATGCTCTTCTAATTGGAAGGCAATTAAATGCATTCTCCTTTTCAGTGCTTGTGTATCTAAATGCCCATTAGCTTTAGTGGAAGTTGGACATGCAGAAAGAATGTGCACCGAGCTTTCCCTGCATGCAAATGTTTCTAAAAATTTGATTCAGTACAGACAATGACCAACACTTGATCGATCAGTTCCAAATAAATGCAGCCTAGAGATATCAAAATCAATGGGAATTGTGTCATTAACTTTGAAAAGCTGGACTGTATACTTAGCAAAGTGGATGTTGGATGAAAAATCATGACTCCCCCCCCCCCCCCAGCCCATTATTTTCCTGTTCATTTCTCATTCTTGTTTCTTACCCAACTCAAAATGTTCTGCTTTTCATAAGAAGCATTATTCCTATTATTGCATTATTTTTATGCTGAACCATTTTGATAAGTGGGGAAGCATGGTAAGATATTAGTAAAGTTTGGACACAGTGTTATCCTATGGTTTAGAGGCCATAATGAAAACTTCAAGCTGTGTGTCCTCCCTCTCTTTAGTGTGATTAAGTGGAGGACATTGAAAGTTTCAGCTTCCATTTCAGATGATCTCCAGTTAATTTACCTCCTCGGAGTCTCCTTTTCTCTGTTGCACCCCTCTCACAGGTACATATGGTGGGAACATGGGAGAGGGCCTTCTTGGTGGCTACTCCCATGCTTTGGAACTCCCTTCCTAAAGAAACTAACACCCTCCTCACCATTTTACCATTGGCAAGTGAAGACTTTACTGTTTTGGTAGGCCCTTGAAGACTCATGGTAAAGGGCCTTTCAGAATGTGTTATATTTTTAGTTGTTTTCCTTTTAATGATCATGCTTTTAACTACTTCTGATTTTATTGATAGTATAATTACATTTTAAACTTGCATATATTGTCATTTTTTTAAAGCTGCATGGCAGGGGGTTGGACTGGATGGCCCTTGTGGTCTCTTCCAACTCTATTATTCTATGATTCTATGATTTAACTTTTGTAAACCACTTTGAACCCCATACTGAGAAAAAGATGGGTTATAAATAATTAACATCAGCAGCAGCAGGTAGACATCTCATCCGAGTTTATTGAAACAAGCCATATTTTCAAGTGATGGTTTGCAGTTCCCTTGTTTCACCACAAAATAGTTAACATTAACAACAGTTTGTGTAAGTCTGATTAACTTGGCAAATGGTGATTAATTGAGGTTTCTGAACTCAGCTGCATGGCCAGCAGCCACAATGGAGGGGAGATACATGTATACAAGTTTCACCTATACTCCTTCTCATAACACTAAACACAGTATTTAACTTAGAGGCATACCTGTGTTAGCTTGGAATATCAGTATACACAGTGTAAATACTCATTCAGTGAAATGCCCAAAACAGCTCATTGTCACTGAAATATATCAGTGAATATAATAGTTCAGGCATAATTCCTGAATCCAATTCAGTCCAGAGTCATAGCAAATGCGTTGATCTTAAACTCCAATTTAGGTTGCCTTAGTTTTAAAACATTAATCATTGTAATGTGTGTGTTTTAAATAACTCTGTGGTGGTAGGGCCAATTCCAAAGAAAAACAAATGAATGCTCAGATTTCTGAAGGAGATTGCTGAGACATTTACCCATTAATCAGCCTGATGCCATTCGTTTTTTATTGCTGCTTGACTAGTGCAACAAAGCCTAGATTCATAGGATAGGCAATTTCTTCAGTCGTCAGGACCATATGCAGTAACTTTCTGCCCCTTGTTCAAAAATATCAAGGTGACCGCATCCTCTATAATTTCAGAGGTCAGAGGAAGGTATAAAAAGGATTGTGTTTCTCTGAAGAAATGAATACCCAAGTTGCATTTCCACAGTCTGTTCCTCAAAGGGAAACTGAAGGGCCTCTTTACCCAGGGCCCTTTTCACACTACACACTACAGTTAAAGGGGAATTATAGTGCTATAACTACACAGTTATAGCACTATGATTCCCCTTTAACTGTCCTGGTATTATACTATGGAATCTCAGAATTTGCAGTTGCTGTTACTGTTGTGTGTCTTCTGGTCATTTCAGACTTACTGCAGCCCTAAGATGAACCTATCACAGGCAAAATTTGGTCATGGGAGGTTTGCCTTTGCCTTCCCCTGAGGCTGAGAGCATGTGGCTTGCCCAAGGTCACCCAATGGGTTTCCATGGTCAAGGAGGGATTGATAACCTGCTTTCCCAGAGCCTTTGTCAAACACTCAAATGAGTGTAATTTAGAATTCTGACCCAGAGACCTCTAGTGTTTCATCACACTACAGATCCCAGGATTTTGTTGGATTGAAATCATGGCCATTTCAAATAGAATCATGGTGTTATAACTGTAGAGTGTGAAAGAGAACCAGGAAGATGGTTGCTTGAAACAAGAGTGGCTATTATTTTGAATGGACAGGAGTTCATTTACTAAACCAGATGCTGTGTGTGAGGTAGTGTTGTATGGCTCATTAGTTGATCCCATTACGGTGGCAATGGCTATTAAGGAAAGAAGGAGTAGAAAGAGAAACCATTGAAGCCAGATTTTTTTTTTCCAGTTATAGATTGATCCAGTCATTGATGGCAAGACTTTCTAAATTGTGGCACCTGAAAGGGGGGGGGGGGAGTGTGTGTGTGTATGTGCCTTCACATCACCTACCAACTTATGACAAACCCATGAATTTCATAGGGTTATCCTAGGCAAGGAATACTCAGAAGTAATTTTACCAGTTCCTTCCTCTGAAATATAGCCTATAGCACCTCATATTCATTGGTTTTTCCCATCCATGTACCAACCAAAGCTGACCATGATTAGCTTCCATGATCAGACAGAATCTGGTGCCTTTAGAGTATTTAGGTGTAACTAAAATACAATAACATTATAATATAGCCTGTATTTCATATGGGAAAGACCTAGGCTATGATCCTGTAAGAAATTATTTTAAAATCCTATGGTTACAACTGTCAGACATCTTTTAATTTTAATAAGATTAACCTCAATATGAAAGGCTTCTCAACATGGTGCTGCCATTGTTTCTTTCTATGCTGGTTTCCAAAGCAATGCATACCTTTGTTCTTTTACTGTAATGATTTCAGGTTAAGATCATAACAAGAACTTTGTGAGATCTGTCTAGTTCAACACTGTGTTTACCTAGTGGACACAAGGACACAAGTGCAACTTTATATCACCCACCTCAGCAACCAATTTGCAGGCATATGGTACTACTAATACTGGAACTGGCATGTAACCGTCTTGACTAGTAGACTTTGCAGTCCATCCTAGAATAGTCTTCCCATTTCAGTGGTATGTGTCAGAGATTATTGGTTCTCAAAGGAAGCAATGAGCACTGGAATGTCCAGACAATTCACTGTTTGGGAAATGTTCAGCACAAAAAATATCACATTTGGTATTTTTGCATGAAAACATTTTCTTCACAGGAAATTGTATTTTCCTGCTCAGAAAAGAGTATCTGGCAGTAAAAACAAAAAGATAAAATATACTTATATTTTGGCCCCATTCTTTCGTTGTTAGCCCTGCCCAGCACAGAGATGTGGAGTCTGGAAATTCTTTGAAATGGACTTTGGCTCTCAGACTGAAAGAGTTCCTTACCTTTTGACCATGGTGCAGTCTGCACTGCAGAAATAATGCAGTTTGAAAATACGTTCTGGGATTTGTAGTTTTGTGAGCTATTTAGGCTTTTCTGTCAGAGAGATTTTGTGCCACAGCAAACTACAAATTCTCAAATTCCATAGCATTGAGCTATGGCTGTTAAAGCAGTGTCAAACTGCTTTATTTCTGCAGTGCAAAATAGACCTTATTCTCCCCTGATTTTTTGTGTGCAATTTGGAGGTAGCCAACTTCGAGTCATCAAGATTTTGTCGAATTTCATGTCCCTCCATCTCTCACACTTGACTGTGTTGACTAGGGCTGATGGGAGTTTCATTCCAGCAACACCTGGAGAACCACATGCCACCCACACCTGTTTTGTATCTTGTTAGAGGATGGACAGATGGATTTATTGCATATAAGATTATAGGTGCAAGGAAGAGGGAAGCTCAAGAATAGGATTGATTAATGTGACATATTTGAGTTTTCTTTCCATGATTGTCTCAACAGCCAGTCAGAGAGATCATCTTCACACATAGTAAATTAAATTTAAATTACACAGTCTTGGTGAGAAAATTGCTCAGTTAATCTAGCCTCCTGAAATGCAATCTTTTTTTTCCCACATGAACTCTGTCCTAATTTTTCATACCCTGTTGATTTCTGCTAGAAATCCCATCACTTTAGGCTCTTTTCTTTATTTTCTTTTTAAAAGCAACGTATTAGCTTTCAGTAAATTTATCTTACAGCTCTAGAATGTAATCTGTCCAGACTCAAACAGGAAGAGCGAACCAAAAGATTTAAGCAGTGGCTTTCACTTTAAATATTTGTGTTAGGAACTGATTATAAGAAGCTATTAATGAACACACACACACACACACACACATCACATCACATCACATCACATCACATCACATCACCTAAAATATGAGAAAATATATCTACAGTATTACAAAGAGAATAAAATAAACTGATAGTCAACACATTTTGTGATCATGAGCAGTTATTAATAAATTTACTGTGCATTCTGAGATATTTCTACTTAGAAGTAAGCCCTATTATGTTGAATAGGACTTATTCCCAGTGCACAGAACTGCAACCCTAGTTGCTGAAACACTGGAAAGTAATAGGAGCAGATGAAGAAACTGTTTGTTCTGGTATTAAGGAACACTACCACAATCCTGGAACACAATGACAAGATGGGAGATCTGGGGCTACCACTTGTGAGATGCAAAGTTATGTCATTGCCTATTTATCTTCAGTATTAAAAAATGGCAACCATCCTAGGAGAAGAAAAACTCTAATCCCAAACCCGGGCAGATGTTGCTCATCTAATCCTGTAAGGTCAACCATCTAAGAGAAGGAAACTCTAATCAAACCTATGACCCAAGGACCTCGCTGCCACCGTCCATGCTTGTCAAGGCCTCAGCAGACGAACCTCTGGTTTAAAGGGTGAGGCTAGTTCTGTGCACGCTGCGCTCCACCAGAAAAATTAATTGCACAGGCTCGAAGGATACATCCAATCTCCGAAAAAGCCCTGTAGCGATAGCCGAGGGATTAAACAGCAGGTGTAAAGATGCACTGGAAGCCGCAGACCCAACCCTGCATGCAGGCGGTTCAAGACTTTGGTCACTCGAGACTGACTGGGGATGACAGTCTTGTTCGGCAGCATCCTGAATGACCAAGCAGTCTTTTTTAAGGAGAGCACTGCTTGCTCCATATGGAGAGGTGCCTAGAAAAGGTGGCCTAAAGAAAGCTAATCCCCAACAACCCTGTTGGCTAGCCGTGGCCAACGGGCATCTTCTGATGTGGTCAAACAAAGACAAAGAGACAAAGGCACACACCAGCCTACAACGCAGAAAGAACCGCAACCCGGAAACATCACCCAAGGAGACTTTCCGCTGTGCTTTCTGCAACCGGACCTGTTTATCCCGAATTGGCCTTTCTAGTCACCAGCGCGCTTGTACAAAGCGTGGGATGAGTCCTTCCTGAATCTTCGTTCGTGAAGCAAAGCCAGAGAGAGAGTAAAAAATCTATTTTTAGAGACACAAGGGAAAATGTGAAGGAACTGTTCTCCCAAGCTGCTTCCTAAGATGTGATTCTCTTAATATTCTGGTCAGGGAATGAGCAAGCATTCAAATAAATGACAAAACATTCATTTAAACAAAGCTTAAAAAAATTAAAATATATTAATATTGAATAAAGTAGAATTTATTTAAACATATCAGCCTACCTTTAGACAAGTTCTTACTATTCTGCATTAATTCACATACCTACAACACAGACATTTGTTGTCATGCACCTTCATGTCCTTTTTGACTTATGGCAACCTTAAGACAAACCTATCACAGGTTTTTTAGCTAGATTTGTTCAGATAGGGTGTGATCTTGCCTTCCTCTGAGGATGAAAGAATGTGACTTGCCCAGGGTCACCCAGTAGGTTTCCATGGCTGAGTGCAGTCTCAAACCCTAGTCGCTAGAGTCATAGAGGTTCTGTTCCATAGAGTTCAAATCACTACACCATGTTGTCTCAAATACAAAATAACCTCCTCATAAAACCTACAGGAGCCATGCTGCTTAGATGAGGCCTATCTAGTCCAGCATTTTGTTGGCATAGTGGACAAGCAAAAGCCCACAGTTGGTACGGTAGGCTCTTCATATCCACAGATTCTTTATCCACAGATTCAGTTGTCCACAGGTTGTAAATATTTGAAAAATATATAAATGCCAAAAAGCTCACTTTGATTTTGCCATTTTATATAAGGGATGTCATTTTACTATGCCACTGTATATAATGGGTATTGAGCATCCATGAATTTTGGTATCCATTGGGGTCCTAGAATGGAACCGAACGCCAGCAATTATCAAGGGCCCACTGCATTTAAACAAAAGAGTATCTTCCCGCTCATGTCCCCCAGTAATTGGTATTCAGATGCATACTATATAAAATATAAGCCAACTAGTAATCTTTGATAACATTATACTTCATGAATCTGACCAACCTGCATTCAAGACTGTCCAAGTTGGTGGCCAGCGCTACAACATATAGTAGAGAATTCTGCAGATAAACTAAATGTTATATGAAAGAGCTTTTTTTTTCATTTGTCCTTAACCTTCTACCATTCAGATTCATTAGGTGACCCTGGTTTTTAGCATTGTGAGAGGTACAGACAGCCAGTAGATGCATTGCTGAATCCACTCTTAGTTTTATGTCCACACATCCTGCAGCTGCTCCAGGTGTAGGAGAGCTCTCTCAGTGCTGAACTGAGAAGTGAGAATAGGATATAGCACCTGGACAATTCCTGTGCAACTCAGAGCAGCTTTGAGAGGACATACTATAAAAATGAGAGTTGATTCACTGGCCCCAATGGCAACAGATCCACTAATCTCCCCTGAAGAGTGATCTACCTGTCTCTCCTGTCCACTTTCTCCAGATCTCTACATACCCCTCTTTGTCTCCTTACTTGCTCACCCTTCTAAGCTAAAGCACCTTGTGCACTGCCATCTTATCAAGCCTTTTTTTGTTATGGACTTCAGCCAGCCCTGGTTTTTCAAGAGATGTGTTTTTTTCCAACTCACATATTATATATTTGCATATGATCTTACCAAACCTTTGGTTGCACCACCCCACACCAAATGCAGAAAGCATCAAGTTATCTTGCATTTGTACTGAGAGGAAAGAAGCTGACAATGAAGGGAGAAGGAAAGCTAACACTCCTGGCCTGCCTTTGGAAAATCCCTTTTAAAAAAAAATCTTAAGAGTTAAATATAAACCATTATGATGAATTTAACCAGTCACCCAAGAGGTCTGTTAATCCAAGCATGCCTTGTTATGATTTTATTGCTCTGCATGTCATCCATTACACATTGGTGGCAAAGGGAGAGATTCTCTTTTGCTTTTTAAATCCTCCTCTAATGAAAACTCTCAAAGCAACTGCCCTGCAAATTATGCACATTTATCATGTGTTCTACTAATAGTAGCCAAAATTCATTTTTGCCAAGCAGAGCTTTTGTCCATCTTTCACCTTCCAATTAGAAGGGGAAAGAAATTGAAGTCTTCAGGAAATGCCGCTCACAGCAATATTTACATCGCACAAACCTAGATAGTGTTCATTTTGTGTTTCCTTAGTGGCTGGAAATGTAGAACAGCCATCAGATGTAAATATGATTTTTAATACCTTAGGAGAATTGTATGAAGATTATAAAACTGGCTTATACTGATTCGTACACCTTTGTCTGGTTGGATAGTCTCAACCTTGACTAACAGCAGACTGACTAACAGATAAACCAAAGTCTGCATGGTAAGGACAGACAAATTGGTCAGTTTTGCTTTCTCCTTCATTTTTAAAATCTTGATTACTCTTCTCCCATGTGAGAATAAATGGACAAATGTTGGTAAGTCCTTTAAAAATGCATCTGAGAAACTGAGCTGTATTTCCATGTTTGTCCATGAAATCTCATATCCTAATAAATTTTTTGTTTTTAAAGGTGTCATGCAATCCTTTCTAATTTGGTATATAAAGTAAGGGTCAGGCTAGATCATGTGCTCCACATGTTTTACTAAGGTACACCTCTAAGTGGTGACAGATATCTGTTTGCTATACCACATCATTTTCCTAACCTACTTATCTTGCATTTAGAGTGTTTCATTTTGTGGTTGTTTACTGGAAGATAAACATAGGCTTAATTTTTAAAGTCTGCTGAAGAAATCTTATTGTAAGATGAACAACAGATTTATCTCAGAAAATATATATTCAAATTAATGTCTAGTTTCACTTTGACACAGCTTCGTCTTTGAAAATGGCTCTATATATTGGAAGATGCCTGGATTTCAGTATGGAGGTGGGTGGGTTCTTGAGTGCAAAGCATGGGTTTTACCACTTTGCTTTCTGAAGTGCAAATGAGATGCAATAGCAGATGTTGACAATTCATCCTTTGTTACTTTTGTATCTCACTTTCTTCCTCATCCTACTCTCCTTTTGTCTCCCCAGCACTCAAATTTAGAACATACACCTCTGGGGATGAAGCTATGTGATTTTCTCTCTCTCTTTCTCTCTCTCTCTCTCTTTCACTTTCTTCTTCCTCCTCCACTTCCTTTTTCTTCTTCTAGCTACTTTGCAAAACACTATATATTTAGACAGTACTATATCATTATAATAATAACTTGATTCTAAGGTTGATGGAATTACTGTCTGGGGAAGAACATACACCTTGAACATACTCTGTGATTTTACTTTATTTTTGGTATCACCAAGTTGAGCCTTGGCCATGAAAACAAATTAAACTCTGCATTCATCACTTCTGTAGATGTACCAATGCATCTACTTTTGTTTGGGTGTTATGAACCTCAAGCAGGACCTATCAAGTTTGCTGTCAATACCCCCATCCAGTCACACACTGGTATGGCACATTGGAGTGTCTTTAAAAATTCAGGGGGATCCTGTAGAAGAGGGTTCAAAACCAGAACCAGTGATCAGGAAAAAAATCTGGGTTTCTGTGCCAAAATTCTGGGTGCATGAATTATGGCTGAATGGTGTAGAGCTTTTCCAACACAGGGAAGTGTATTGAAGAAAATATGAGAAAGAAGGAGAAGAAATTAAGTGGAGCACAAGAGAGGAAGCAAAACTGGAGACAAGCAGTGTGATGCAGTCGGAATCAGAACAATAGTGAGCAGCACCATCTGTCCCACCGGACATCTGACATAATCCTCTGTTGCTATCAATTTTAAAAAAGAACCTTACATCACTATTTAGAAAAATACCTAGTGGAAACATAATCTGTATCTGTGCATGAATACAAAAAGAAACTTACATCACCATTAAAAAAAAAAACTTGTTGGGTGTTGTCTGTCTCGGAAGTTCTTGGATGACTGCCCGTGCCTGCAAACCTGGACAGTGATATCGATGAGGACATAGTTGGACCAGTTTGATTAATTCAGATGGGCTCTTTGTTTCCTTTGCAGACCACAGATGACATCCTGGTGGCCTCAGCTGAATGCCCCAGTGACGATGAGGACATTGATCCCTGTGAGCCGAGCTCAGGTGGGTTAGGTTAGTCAACTTTTTTTATTACTTTCTTTTCATTTTGATTCTCTGCATGTAGAAGTGGCAAAAAGAGAGGAGCACTCTCTTTCAGCCAGCATTCTTGCAGATGGGAAGAGAACTCAGTCTTGTTCCAATTCTGATGGCTCCCAAACTGGAACTGTCATCCTAATCATGGGGAGTGGAGGAATGGCTCTCTCCTCTGAGTGTACAAATCATAAGGTACTGCAAGTGTCATCCCCACCCTGGGAGGGATCTTAATATGTTTATATAACGATCAATTTTTCATTGGGAGGTAATGATGGCCCCTAATTATTGATTGTATTGTTTTTGTTCTGTTCTTCTTTGTATCATCATCATCATCATCATCATAATAATAATAATCATCATCATCATCACAATTATTGGTTTATTAACTCTCAGCCTGCTAGAGCCTCCTAAGAATATGGATATCAGAAGTCTGATGGGAAAGGTACCTTCATATATAAAACAAATGTTGTGTAGGCAGGAGTTTTGGACAACTCTCTGAATTGATTGCATCATCCACTGACTGGACCTTCCAGTTGCATGCAAATGTACATGTGTCTGCTGAGCAAAATGAAATTTTCCAGGGGAGACATAATGGATTAAATGGTAAAAAGGTACTAAGGTGCATCAAGGGTCCTTTCACACTACACAATGATAGCAGTATCATTCCACTTGAACTACCATAGCTACTGTACATTATATGTAATTGTAGTCTGGTGAGGTACTAGAGCTCTCTAAACTGACAATTTTAAATGCCCTTTCCTAAACTGTAAATCCCAGAACCATAGCAGAACCAAAGCAGATTCTACTTTAACCATAGCAGTTAAAGTAGAATCATATTGCTATAATGATATAGTGTGAAAGGGCCCTTATTTACATGTTAGTACTTTGTTAAAGAAATTGTAAATGAAATATAGCCGCTAAGGACTTGTCTAAAGGGTGGATTTACCCCCAAATTCCTCCTGGGCCTCTTAAGTCCTGCTTATATGACACAGGTCCACAACCCTGAATTGGGTTCAGACTGTCTTCACAATGTCTGCACCCAATTCAGGGCATTTATATATAATTATGGATTTCTTAATATTAACACAAAAAATAAATGCATTTTTCTCCTAGTTCCATTCAGCTCAACATCTCTGTGCTCAAAAGTAATTTTGCAGATCTCTGAATGTATCCCTCCATGATGTCTTCCATTCATAATATAATACAATAATAATAAAAGATAATAAATGTTATTTATTTAGTTTTTAGAAAACCACAGCTGGTGCCGTCTTAGTGTGTTACGATGGTGTAAATCCAACTAATGCCCTTATAACACATTTCTTTGTTGTGGAGATTGGAATTCTGTACTGGCCACACAAGTACCAAAATCCACCTCTACCTAAAAAAAATACCTTTTTGCTGCTGCAAACCTCCCAGTATTGCCTTTTCCTGGTGTGTGGAAAGAGGAGATGGAGCAGCAATGAAGTTTCTAGTAGTTTTTCTATAGCTGGATGCATGCTCTGGAACTTTCTAGAGATCCTCCTGAGACACTGATCCCAGCAATAGAGAAATGGTTGGACACTTCTCATCCAGTCTCCCCAACTTGTATCTCCTAGGAAATTATTGTGCAAGGGGGATGCAGTAGAGAACAGGTAAGGATCGGATGGGAGATATATCTTAGTTTTGCACATGTGATACATCTCTGGATTCAAGATCTTAGCCCACAACATTTAGAATCTTCAAAATGGCTTCCATGTTAAGCTTTTATCTTTTAGCTCTGTTTTTATCTTCAGCTAAGTAAGTTGTGGAAAATAGAGTAGAGAAACAGAAGTTTCATTTTTTATTTTAAAATTTTATCTCATAGTAACGAGGGCTGACCACTTGGTTGAGTTGGCAGGTTTCATTGTTTATGAAGGTTCCTAATACTGAGAGTCTGACATTTCTATATGAAGGTACCTGAGTGTCTGTATGTGAAGGTACCTAATTGAATATGAAGCAGGTACCTAATACTGAGAATCTGACAGGTTTCATTATATATGAAGGTACCTAATACTGAGAGTCTGACATCTACCTTGGTAATGTCTGATTGGCAGTGTCTCACTTGGTCCTCAGGCAGAGAACATCTTTCCCATCCACTCCTACTTGTGACATTACAAAAGGTATTATTTTGCATATTCTCCTTCTTTTGAACCAGCCAAATCCGATTTACTAGGACCTGTTGGGCATTTGAATTAACAAGGCTTGCTATAAAACCATAAGAGCTGGCAATGCAAAATAGTTCTCACATCCTGGTGCCTTGGCTCTTCTGCTGTGTTTCAGTAACTTGGCTTTTCCCAGACCTCACTCTGGCCACACCATCTGCTTCTGTCCAGACTTTATCACATCTGTTGCAGGGGAACTGCCATTATTGTGGCAGTGATTCTGAATTTCAGAAGATGCTTGAAAGTATTTATTTGGAATTTAACACTGTTAAAAGAAAGAGAGAGACTATAGAAAGTTAAATATTTTATTGATGCAAACAAGCTGACTTTATAAAACTTTAATATGAAAACCATCTTGCCCTTTATAGACTTGAGTGCTGTGAACCTCCTGAGGTTCACGGCACTTTGTTTAGAGAAACAAAAACAGAAAAAGGAGCAATTCTTTCATCGGTGGGTGCAATAGATCCTCCCTAACTAGAACTTTTCAAGCAAAAAGGAAGAACCACTATTTTGCAGTTATTTTCCATTTCTGGGCAATTTCCTCCTCCTCTGAGTTCCTCACCTTTGACTGAAATGAAAGAGGATTCATCTACATCTGTTCAGTTTGGGTGCTTTCTGGGAGGATGGGAACAATTTGAGTCCTAATCGTCTTCCTTAGGAAGTTCCATAGGAGAGAGAGAAACTCAAATCTCCCTCTCAAACAGCCCTCTTCTGTTTCCTTAGTTGTAGAACAAGAACCAAAATAGCCTGTGGTCCTTGGAACACACTTCCAGAACCAAAGATGATAATTGAACTGAGGCATAGCACACATCTACAAAACATCCTAAATATGAGGGATATAAATCTTTCTTTCTTTCTTCCATAAAATAATGAAGAATTTCAAATTGTTCTTATTAAACTTTCTTTTATACTGCTTCACCTCAAAACACAAACTCATATAGTTTTTTTGTGGGGTTTTCAGTCTATGTGGCCATGTTCTAGAAGAGTTTTCATCCCGACGTTTCACCAGCATCTGTGGCTGGCATCTTCAAAAGATGCCAGCCACAGATGCTGGCGAAACATCAGGAAGAAAACTCTTCTAGAACATGGCCACATAGACCGAAAACCCCACAAAAAACTATTGATGCCGGCCATGAAAGCCTTCGACTCCACAAACTCATATGTTCTAACTGAGTTATGCTATTTGTGAAAATACTGTTTGTACAAAATCTTGTGGCTTTTTTGCAACGAACAATATTTTTCATGCAAAAGCAATATGAATTTTTACAGACCCTCCCTCCCAACATGTGAGAAATAAAAATAGATAACTTTTTCCATTAGGATGTCTTGATGTGCTGAGATACTTGTAAATCACTACTTGTAGATTTTTTCATCAGATCCCTACCAAATAGGTCAAGGAGAAGGTTAAGAGGTGATATGATAGCCCTGTTTAAATATTTGAAGGGATGTCATATTGAGGAAGGAGCAAGCTTGTTTTCTGCTGTTCCAGAGAACAGGACCCAGAACAATGGATACAAGCTCCAGGAAACGAGATTCCACCTCAACATTAGGAGTAACTTCCTGTCAGTAAGGGCTGTTCGACAATGGAACACACTCCCTCGGAGTGTAGTGGAGTCTCCTTCTTTGGAGTTCTTTAAACAGAGCCACCTATTGGGTATACTTTGATTGAGATTTCCTGCATGACAGGTGGTTGGACTGGATGGCCCTTGTGGTATCTTCCAACTCTACAATTCTATGATTCTATGAAATATATTAATTGGTTTTAAAAATAACCATCTCTAAAGAAATAAGTAGCAACTTTGGCTATAAAAGTATTAAAACCACATGGCTATACACATGACCTGCACATACTGCATGTATCACATGTAAGTATTTCATCACAACAGCTGACTAGCCTATTTACTCCTTTTGGAATTACACCTTACTTGTGAATCTATAGATGTGTGGACTCTTTTGGAGACAATTTGTGAACTCAGAGTGAGAAAAAAGTAGCAGTGTTCATGTGGAATCAATATCCAATCTCTTCCTCAGGTGCAATCATTTCCTCCATAGTTTTAAATGACATCCTGATTTTGTTCCTCCTTCTGCATTTGAAACACTTACTTCAACTGCCTTTTGTTGTTTTAATGAGCCAAAGTTGTTTGCATCCCTGATTGTCAGTAGGGATCTCCTGAGAACAGAGACTTAAAGGGGAGGAAGTCAATGTTTCTAAGGCTTACAGCACAGTGCCTCTGAAAGGTGTAGTTTGGATATCTCTCCACTAAGGAATTGTACAGTGGGAAGGACAGCCACAGATCTCTCTGTGTGTCATTAGCTGACCCATCAATCAAAGCTAGGTAGAAGATAGATCTCTGGGTGATTTGTAGTAGACTTGGAAGGACTTCCATCTCCCAGTTAGTTACCAATGGCAGCATAAAAAATGGTTCCCTACCAGGCTTAAATTGTGCCACAAAAAGGAAGAAGGTTTGGAGTAACCAGAAATGCAGGTTTGTTTTCTCCAGTCAGATTTCTTTGATGAATTTTCCCATTGATTTCCTAGAAATAGTCTTCAAATCTATGTGTATATTTTCAAGCATGTCCATCCATGATATGGATGGTACACTCCCAAATGGCTAGTAAGAAGATGTAGCCCAATCTTCCAACCTGGTACCACTGAAATGTCTGTAGGATTGGCCATAAAGAATACTATACCAGCCTGTCTTCATACTGTTCTTCATATGGGAAGAGAGACCCAAGATGAAACATAACCAAAATTTATCAGAGCTGTTTAACAGATTATATTATCACCTAATCCAATATAGTCATGCTGGCAAACTGGCTGTAGTTTAGAGAAGTGGCTGGAAAAGAGAAAGATCTGCTGGCCACCATTTAATCACCTATCTTAGCACAACTCTCCAAGCTTTATGTTTGGTACTAAACCTGTGTAATGAGATTGTAACTGGCAAGTAGGATGCAAAGATGGTTATGTTGCCATTACAATACGATACAATTCAAACAGTAAAAGTCAGTAATAGAAGCGAATTGCCCAACCGTACTAAAATCAGTCAGAGTATATGCTAGAAACCCTGGACATTTGTTTATTTGTGAAGTCAAAGGCTTTCACATCTGGCAGTCATAGTTTTTATGGGGGGGTGATTTATGGGTTTCTCTTGCTCTGAGGCCATAATCTGGAAGAAACTATTCCTGACATTTCACCTGCATCTGTGGCTGGCATCTTCAGAGAATGGTGGCATGGAAGTGTGTGGGGTATATATACAGTGTGACTCTTGGTTGAGAGGAAGTAATTTATATGTTAATGGGTATGTTGGTGAATGGCAATGCCTCAGGGTGGGAGGATATGTGAAGAACATTTGTGTCTATTTAATTAGTGATCCATTGTCTGCTGGGAATCCCCCTGACTCTGGGCGGTTTTCATTTGCACTTGCTGGGACTTAATTTTGGTGTTTTTCAGGACTGATAGCCATCCTTTACTTACTTTCAGGGTTTCTTCTTTCCTGGTGAAGTTGTCCAGGTGTTTGTGGATTTCAATGGCTTCCCTGTGCATTGCAACCTGATAGTGGTTGGCATGCTCCAGAATGTCAGTGTTTTCAAATTTCCTGCATACTGTGCAGCTGTGGACAAGTCTACATTGGGACCATCAAATGCAGTGCTCAAACCTGAATCAAGGAACAAGAGACACTGCAGACTGGGCCAGCCAAGAAAAATCAGCAGTAGCAGAACATATTATAAACCATAAAATGCTACTTGAAAACACTGAAATTCTGGACCAAGCAAAGTTCACATTGCTAAATTGCCACTGATGCAGCAGTAATGGTGCTTATCGGGAGTGAGTGCTTAAGGATAAATGCTTTGGGTGCTACAGCACAAACCTTCAGTCAGCTAAAAAGCTTGTGTCTGGATCTCTGCAACTGCTGATTTTTAGTTATCTCTATTGATTGCACTGAATTATTAATCCAGTGGATTTATTTAGAAAAGTGGGGCAGTGGCATCATTCCTCAGGAGGGGTACTGTGCCAAAATTGCCATGGTAAGCAAGCCATTGTTTTATCACCTCTGTTTTTTGCTGGCTATGCACCCACCTTCTGATAAATAATGAATGGGAAGATGTGAGTGACTTGCGACAAATGCAGGATTTTTTTTAAAAAACAGATCATGTAAGTGAGACTCTGCCTAAACAACTAGCCAGCTAATACAGCACAGGTTCCTTAAAAAGCAGAAGGAAAAAGGGGCCTCCAAACCCCATGACAAAAAGTGCAGGTTGTTGCTGTTGTTGTTGTCGTTTTGTGCGTGACTTCCAGTCGTTTCCAACTTTTGGCAGCCCTAAAGTGAACCTATTGTGGGGTTTTCTTGACAAGATTTGGTCTGAGGAGGTTTGCCATTGCCTTCCCCTGAGGCTGAGAGCATGTGACCTGTCCAAGGTCACCAGGTCTCAGGCCAACATCAGCACAGTGCACAGGCCTACAGAGAGAAAGACACTACTGCCATCATCTCTTGTCCATTTCCCCAGTCACCGTCCTTTGTTTTGAGCCTGCTCTTCCCTCATTTCCAAACTCTTTCCTGCTGTCTCTGAAAAGAAAGAAGGTGCTTTGAAGTGTTATAGCTTCTGCCTCTTGAGTACATCGCTCCAAAGACTGGCCAGACAACAAAGAAACATCACAGGCACCTTCCTTAGCCCTTGCTCCCTAAAGTCCAAGGAGTGAGTTTTCTAGTTTTGAAGGCATTGAACATGAATGGAGAGCTGAGGTTAGTAAATAAAACTGAGGAATGACTCACCCAACCCACTGGTTGGCAGAGTAAGTCATCACATGAAGATCATTTCTAACAGACTCCATGTGACCTTCTTAGCATGAGCCTCAGCTGACAAATTCTTTGGCCCAGGCCATATTATATCCTTCGATGTATTACCATAGCCTCTTCCTTTACAAATTGATTTCTTAGCTCTTGGGTTTCCTTCTCTGACAAGATCACCACTAGCTGATTTGTTTGCTTGTTTGTTTCATTTATTGGTTCCAATATGAGTCAAAAAACAAAAGTGCAACTGTGGCCTCTGAATATGAATCTGGATAATCTAAAATTTAATCTGTACTGTAGAAATAATGCAGTTTGACACTGCTTTAACTGCCATGGCTCAATGCTGGGATTTGTATTTTGTTGCAGCATCAGATTTATCTGACAAGAAAGGTTAAATATCTCATAAAACTACAAATGCCATAGCACTGAGCCATGGCAGTTAAATGGTGTCAAACTGCATTATTTCTGCAGTCCAGATTAGACTTTAGATTGTGGATGGTTGCTTGAAAGATCTCCATACTCCAGAAGAATGGCTCTGCTGTTTTTCTCTGGGCATGGGGTTTCTCTTCCATTTTCCATGATTTATTATTTGGATACAGCTAATAACATGTTATCCAAAAGTTAAAACCAGTGCCAAAATGATGCAGTTTTCAGGGGCAAGTCAGATTGATGCCAGTGTCGCCTATGTAGATGACATTGAGTTCTCAGGTGTCTGTGTGTAAGTTAGAAGTCTGTCCATGAGATGTCCTTATTCCAGATCAAACTCTTGATCTGTCTGACCCAGTATTCTCAGCTGCAGAGACTGGTAAGATTTGACTCTTGAACCCCACTTCTGGTCCCTAATGCCTCTTTGACCCAAGCTCCCAAAGCAGCAGTGATTCTTTCAAGGGTCTCAGGCAGAGGTTGTCCTATCAATTAACTATCAAATGTTTGAATGGAGAAGCCAAAAGTTATTTTGACATGAGTTCTTCTACATGTCAAGCATCCATAAACACAGGAACCAGAACAAGTAGGGAGTAAGGAGACGCTTGTAGGTTGTGCAAGTCATTCAGCAGAGACAGACATACCTGATCCTGATAGTTTCTGTTCAGAGCAAAACTTGGAACATTATTTTTCTTTGGACTATGGCTCCCAGAATCTTCCAGAAGCTACAATAGCCATGTTGGCTGGAGGATTCTGGGACATTTAGTCTAAAAAGTTTATTTTGTAGGTTCTAGTAGGGAGATCAGTTGAACACTGAACTGGCAGTTCCTTTTTCTCCTCCTCTTTGTGGCACAGTAGCCAGGCCTTTTGCCAGGATGTTTGGAAAGGACACTTGGTACCAGATTCCTACAATCCCTTTCTTCTTGCCATTTCACTCAAGCTGACTCTACTGGTCTCAAATTAACTGGTTGTAACCCACCAGGCACACCTATCAGATTATTTATTTGTACTGAGTGGCAGCGTCAGGCACAGGACCTTCCCCAGTCCATTACTTGAGTTCTTGCTAACTGGGGATCCTAGGGACTGAAGCATGAACTGTATTGGGGTCAGTACAATGCAGCCCATGGAATGTATATGGTCCAACAGGCCCAATATAACCCTCCTGACAGTCCCCCAAAGCCCCCAGACCTCTAATATTTTCAGATTTTTTTCAGGCATTTTATTTGGTTCCAAACATCACTCAAAATGGGTCAAAAGTGCTGCAAAATGCAGCAATATTGCATCTACAACCTGCAACCACATACCCCCGAATCTGTTTTAAAGGGAAAACATGACCTAAAATGAACCCAAGAGTGATGTAGTGTCACGGCTGATCACATCGGGTTTGCCTGGGTAGTACAGGGGCAAAAAAAGATAGCTGTAAGCTTCTAATTAAAAACTGAAATGAATTCATAGCCCTATTGACATTAAATCTACTAGCTGCTGCAAAGTGAAAGTACATGAGTGTACCCAAAGCTTTGAGTCTGCCTAATGCTGATCTAAATAGTGTCCTAATGCTGATCTAAAAATCATAAAGTTGCAATGTTATTATTGTTCCTTTGAATAGCTCACTCATGGAAGTCGGAAGAAATAAGCACCTCATCCTTCTGGAGGGTTATGTAAGCAAAACAAAACAAAAAAAAAATGGTCACAGCCAAACTCTCAAATAAATTTTTAAAGAATAAATTAGTTGCTGTTCTTCAGTTTGTAGAAACACAACATCTTGTAATACAGATTTTATAACCCTAGTGGGACTTTTTCCCTCCGTCATGCAGGGAATGAGGAAGCCATCTATTTCAGCTCAGTTTGCTTCACTATGAGATTTATTAGGTTGCTTATTGCATTTCATTCGATTTATAGCCCACCTATGCCAAAGATTCAGGGTGAGTTACATAAATATTTACAGGGAGTAAAGTCTAATTTGGCATCTGCAGCAAAGAGGAAGCGTAGGCAAAGGCAGCAATTTCTGAGCTTCATTATTTGATGACATTCCCATTCTGAACATGTGGGCCTGTTTGGCTTCTTGGGAAAGTTACCCCATCTTGCCATCTGCTTGGCAGAAAACTGTGATGATCATACAGTGTTATGTAATTTCCTGTCATCACCTCTGATAAGAAGTACATGTATGCTTCCAATTCCCAGCATGTCTCCCAGAAGTCCAAATGAAGCAGAAAGTCTGAAGCAATAAGTGTGTATAATCCTACTTGTTGTTTAATGGTGGACAGGAATTACCAACTGGGCATGATTTAAGGAGTCCTGCTTCAGAATAAGTGCCTAGAGATTTAAGATCACCTGCTAGAAAGTGAGTTGGAACTGTTTTAGTTACAAAGGATATATCTTCATGGGCGCATGTATACTCCAGCTCTGGTAATTTAGTAAGAAAAAACATAAGTGCTGTGGTATGGGGAAACAATCACTCAAATCATTCAGAGTGAGAAAACTGTGGTCTGTGAGCAGTTTGTGGCATCCGGTGTGGCATATCGCTGTGTGTGGCATATCGCTGCAGCCACTTGAAGATCTTGTTACATCTGAGATCCTACATAATGTCTACATAATATAAATCTACACTTGGTGTAGTTATATTGTGGTTGTACTATACCAACTTTCTGGAAAATGTCAACATTGTGCTACCAATTGCATTATCTGCCATTGTGCTTGATTATTTTTTCCATTCTGCAGTGGAGAATGCAGAGTGGCTGTCTTTTTAATCCCAGTGAATCAAATGGTGCATTGAAGGCACTTACAAATAGTTATGCGCCACTCAAAAATGCCTGTGAGATGGTTATTTTTGCAGAAGTTTGCTTATATAAGTCTGAACTGAATAAGTTCACTTCATATTGGCAAAAAAAAGTACAGCTGTGTATGCAAAGGAACTTACATATTTATTTTATTATCTATTCATTTATGGGATTTAAATCCTGCTCTTCTCCCAAAATGGGATTCAAAGACTGCAGCCTATATGTATTAGGAGCAATTGGGAAATAACAGTCAGAGTAGAGTACGGAAGCAGTAGCTTAGCGACAGTACAATTGCAAAATCTACAGGCATGTTGGGGCATGAAGAATGTAGCATTTAATGTAATGGCTAGTCTATAGGATTGGAAACAAAACAAAGATGGAGGAAAAATGGCTAAGTAAAACTGAAGGAGGGCAAGATGTAACATCTCAAGTGCACAAAGCAGAGTGCTCTGATCCATAGAAGGTAGCTTTTTTAAAAAAACAGAAAACTCACATAAAGAGACACAAGGCTCACCCAAAGCACAGTAGTTATTGAACGAAGCTCAGCATTGATTGCAAAGAAAGCGTGTGCAGTCCACCGCAAAAGACTGTGGCCTTGTCAATCACAAGATTACACAGGCAGAATACCCAGACACACACACACCTCCTTCCTTGTCCATTTGTTCAGTTCCACAGTCAAAGAATCAAGCTGCATTTCTGTGATTCAAGAATAATGAAAAGGTAATGGCAGTTAGTGCATAGACAATCCAAACATAGGGAAGTCCCATGATTCATGCCCCCTGAAAAATATTTTCCCATTGTTTCAAGTTTCCCAACTACAGTCAGCCCTCCTTATCCATGATTTTTTTTTATCCACCCACAGCTTGAAATATTCCCCAACAGTATAAATTCCAAATAGCAAACTTTGATTTTTCATTTTATATAAGGGACACCATTTTACTATGCCATTGTATTTAATGGGACTTGAGCATCCATGGATTTTGTTATTCACTGGGTATCCTGAAACCAATCCTCAGTGGATAACAAGGGCCCACTGTATAGACATGGCCATAAGGGTGAGTTCAGAAGCTAATTATTTATTAATTTCATTTTTATGCTGCCTTTCTCCCAGAAAGGGAACCAGGGCAGCTCACAAATAAAACATTTTTAAAACTTTACAATAAAAACAATTAAAAACATCAAATAAAAACAGTACAAAATTACATACATTTAAAAAATCGTAACTACAGCACACACTCCATATAACACATTTAAAAGCCATCCCATGATTATACATTAAAACCCTGCCTGAATAAAACCATTTTTGCTTGACAACAAAAGGAAAGCAGGGAGGGGGCCAGGCTAGCCTCCCGTGGAAACCCTTCCAGAGGATAAAAGCAGCCACTGAGTAGGATTGCTCTCATGTCCTCACCATGTTAACCTGGTGATGGAACTGAGAGAAAGCCATCCCCTGAAGATCTTAGGTCTCTAACAGGTTCATATGGGGAGATATGGTCTCTCCGATAGTCTGAACCTAAGCCGTAAAAAAACATTCCTTTATTAGACCACAATTGCCAGAATCTACCTGCTAACATGTCTATTGGTTGTGCTGGTTGGGGGATTCTAGGAGGTGTTATCCAATAAAGAACTTTCCCATGCGCCAGATGGATGTCCCTACAACTGATGGCATCCTGTGTGAAGTTGAAGGCTTTTATGGCCGGCATCTATAGGGTTTTTTTTGTGGTTTTTGGGGGGCCACATAGCCCAAAAAACCCACAAAAAACTATGACAAGCATCCTGTCTGGCAAAGGATTTTATGACATCTCCATGTCAGAGGCCCTGTGAACTGGCACAGAGGAAACCAGGTTATGACCAAGCTAATGTAGTCTTGTGATGTTTGGCACAGGCCTGGAAAGAGCAGTAGAACATAGTCCAAATTCCTTAGTCAAGTCAAATATATTCTTTTCAGAGCAGAATAAACCCACAAAGCTACTTCTAATTTTTTCAGAGCATATAGTTCAGTTCTTAGAAAATTACCTTTTAAAAAGTCACTGGTTAGTACAAAGTTTGTCTCTACCCTCTATGCCAATGATAACATCTTGCTACTTTAAAAGCAGTTTGTTACATCCCATAGATATTTTTTTGTTATTGTTCTTATGTTAGAGTTTAATTTTTGAAAAAGAACTGCATCCAGCATCACAATGAGCCAGTGGCGTACAGTAGTTTGAATGTCAGACTAAGATTCTGGAAGACCAGCATTTGAAACCCAGTGAGCCATAAAAATCTACTGGTTGACCTGGGCAAATTACATTCTCTCAGCCTTAGAGGAAGGTAGTGGCAAATTTACTCTGAATGGAATTTGTCAAGAAAACTCTAGGACAAGACTGGCATAAATTGGAATAAACTCAAAGACCCAAAATAACAAGAAGAGGACACTCAAGACTGTCCAGGATAGTGGAGGTCCAGCTGAGTTGACACCAGACCAAATCCTCAGCCTTCCCATCTTGAGAATTACTGAGATTCTGAGAATTACTTAGGAGTCCTGTTCATCTGGCCTAATTATGGGACAATGTTGTAGCTGTAAGCTATGTCCGTGGCCTGAAGAAGATTTGGAGATGGCTTAACTTAACTCTTCTTTCCTACCGTAGAGCAGAATCCTCCAGAGGTACAAGGTGCAAAAGTCTAATTCTTAAAGGGGAAACCCAAAGTGCCATCACTTATACAACCGAGTGAGAACTGAATGTCCTCAGAAGCACAGAACAATGTGGTTGGCATTCTGTCCAGTATTTACAAGATCATAAACTGGACTCAACAGTCTCATTATTTCTAGGATTCACATTTATGGTTCTTAATAACTGAGCATGACCCCTCATAATCTACCTTTACAGCCAAGTATCCTCACAACTGAAGGCTTTCCAAGGTGCTGCAAATCAGGAAATTACATCTGGAGTGCTCTCCAGCTTGTGAGTCATGCTGAGAGAAGTAATGGTTGAAGGACCTGTTTTCAGTGTGTCTGAGAGAGCACTGAAGACGTCATTTCCCAGTGCCCTGATCTGCAGCACCTCAGAAACCCTTCGCTTGGGGCAATGCTTGGCTGAAAGAGTAAGTTTTGTGGGACTGGCATCATGAGACATGGGTGTCGACAACAACAGAGTCCTGTCATCATAGTGACAGTGAAGAAGCTCAGCCTGAGTGTCTGTTGTAATGATGTAAAGAATGCTCAGAAGGTTTTTTTTTCATTCTCAGCTGGAAGCATCAAGAAATGTCATCAAGACAGTGGTCAAAAGTTGAGGGAAGCCATGGGTCTGAGTCTGCAGGACTTGAACAAGGCAGTTGAGGATGGGACCTTGGAGATGTCTCATCTATAGGGTCGCCATGAGTCGACTTCAACTTGAGCGTAGTTAATAGCCACAACAAGCCTGTACAAATGGATAGTCTTGCACATACTGTGTTTTGATATGTAGTCTGTGGGTTCTGTATGCTTACGTTATTGGCTTTCCAAATGTTTCTAGTCTTGTCTTGTACATGTGGTACTGGAATGTACAGTTCTTGATTGTAGTGGACTGACTGCAGTACCTCCTACAGTATTGGAGGCCAGTACCTTCTTCATAGAATCATAGAGTTGGAAGAGACCGCAAGGGCGATCCAATCCAACCCCCAGCTATGCAGGAAATCTAAATCAAAGCATCCCCGACAGATGGCCATCCAGCCTCTGTTTAAAGACCTCTAAGGAAGGAGACTCCACCACACTCCAAGGGAGTTTGTTCCACTGTCGAACAGCCCTGTCAGGAAGTTCCTCTTAATGTTGAGGTGTAAACTCTTTTCCTGGAGCTTGCATTCATTGCTCCGGGTCCTGTGCTCTGGAGTAGCAGAAAACAAGCTAACTCCCTCCTCAATGTGACATCCCTTCAAGTATTTAAACAGGGCTTGATTTCCTGTAACGATCAAGTGTGTAATCTTCTTCCATTCTGGCTGGGGGATTGTTGCAGTTATAGCCCAAAAGCAACTTTGCTTAGTTCTCATAGTTTTACAGATGAATTTAAATATCTGCCTAATAGCCAATCCTACTTGTTTGATTAAAACTGAGTAGATGCTATCCAAAATGGCATATTCATAGCATCAAGGGACCTGTGTACACATGGGGGTTTTTTGAGGGGGGAGGTGGGTTGCTGATGATGTTTTTTTAAAAATAAATAAACAGAAATACAGTTAGTTCACTACTTGGCAGGGTAGAAGAGGGGAACTGAGACCATTCCTTCTATTTTTCCTCCCAAAACTGTGTGATAAAATCTTTTCTGGACTATACAATAGCCAGGGCCCTCCTACATGATGCTTGCAGAATGTAGAGCTCCATGAACATATTTATATCCCTAATAAATACAACAGCAACAACAAACAGATTAGCTGTTTCTGGCTGGGGGAAGCAGTCAGTCCCTGGGCAGTACTAGGTACAGTTCTACAGGTGAAGGAAAAAAACAGATATCACTTTCATGAATCTCCAGATATCTGGGAAAGCAAATTATTATTATTATTATTATTATTATTATTATTATTATTATTATTATCCTTTATTTATAAAGCACTGTAAATTTACACAGCGCTGTACATACAATATTTTAATTAGACGGTTCCCTGCCCTTAGGCTTACAATCTAAAAAGACACAACATAAAAGGAGAAGGGAGTGGTGGCGGGAAGGGGATGAGGTCCAGCAATTCTTCTCTATCTCCGAGCCCTGGACAAAGGCAGATGGACTGGAGGGAGGGCTTGGCTTCTTAATGGATGGGTAAACTTCTTCCAGGGGAGGCCTGTTGGAGCTAGCCTGCCTCTCTAGTAGGACAATACATATAAAATACATAGCAATACAGGAAATGATTCAATAAAATAGGACACAAAAGAACATCAAATAGCGACAATTATGCAATGCCTGAGAACGCTTCTCTGAACAGGATGGTCTTCAACTCCGTTTTGAAGCTGGTTAAAGAAGTGATGGCCCTTGCTTGCGGGGGAAGAAGGTTCCAGGAGTGAGGAGCAGCAAGTGAAAAGGGGAGAATCTGGGATGGGGCAGAGGAAATCCAGGGCAGGGATAGCAGACCTTGACTACCAGAACGGAGGGCCCGAGTGGGAAGGTGAGGAGAAAGAAGGTCTGATAAGTAAGGAGGGGCCAGCCCATGGAGGGCTTTAAAAGTCAACAGCAGAAGCTTGTACTGAATACGGAAAGGGAGGGGGAGCCAGTGAAGGGATGCCAACAAAGGAGAGATATGGTCAGAGCGGTGGGCGGAAGTGATAATGCGTGCAGCAGAATGCTGGACAGAAATTAAAGGATGGAGGTGGGAAAGAGGAAGCCCAGCCAGGAGGATGTTACAGTAATCAAGTCGTGAGACCACTAGGGCATGGACCAGAATCTTGACAGTAGAGACAGAGAGATATGGTCGGATTTTGGCAATATTGTACAAAAAGAATCTGCAAGCCTTGGCTGTGGTCTAGATCTGAGGGCTACACGACAGAGAAGAATCAAAGATAAAACCAAGACTGCGGACTTGCTGGACTGGTTGAATAGAAATGTTGTCCACAGAGACAGAAAAGGAGTGTTGAAGGGTGGACTTAGGAGGAAAGACAAGAAGCTCCATCTTGGACATGTTGAGCTTCAAACGCCGATGGCGCATCCACTGCGAGACAGCTGTGAGACAAGATGAGACTTGCTGTTCAAGCCTTGGAGAAAGGTCAGGGGTGGAAAGATACAACTGGGTGTAATCGGCGTACAGATGGTAGGAAAAACCAAAAGAGCTAATGAGTTTACCTAAGGACAGTGTGTAGAGAGAAAACAGAAGGGGACCCAGAACAGAGCCCTGGGGAACTCCAACAGATAGTCTCCTTTTTTTCTTTTGGCTACAGAATTATAGTCAGACACTGTCCCAGTGCCCCTACATGGGCACTAAATGGCTTTGGGGGCATATACCTGTATTGCAAACTTGTCTTGTATCAAAACGTATTGCGCAAGGAGGTTCTGGTTGCTTTCTTTTGAAATGAACATAAAATTGCATACAGTTGCATAACACCAGGTTATTCAAGCATATGTCAGCAACAGGTTTCAGGCCAGAAGTATCCCTATACTTAATAAACTAGTAAATTCAAAATAAAGTAGCACTACATTCCATCATCTTGGTCTGCAGTTTTTGCTTGTATAAAGGAGGGGTTGGGTTGCCCCCCAAATAAGTAAGATCCCAAAATACCAAACCACCCATAAGTATGATTCAGCAAGTGATCCTCCAAGGGAGACTGAACCAAATGATCTTTTAGCCAGTTTAACATGGCTTTAAACCAAATGAGAGAAGCTGGGACCCCAATGAGATAGACTTCGATGTATAGCTTGGAGAACAGAGGAGCAGAACTGTGTCCATATAACAGAGCTCTGTGGTTTCCTGCTGTTCCAAAGCTGAAAGCCTGCAGAGCGTACACAACCAAATAATCACTTTTATCCCTCATTGTAAATGCAATGGCTTTATTTAAACAAAAAAAATATTGTCTGGTGAATAATTTCCAGGTTGCTCCCATACTTGGTTTATGCAAAAGCATGAGTATGAACAAAGCAAGTATTTTAATATATTTTTTAAAAAAGAGAAAGAGAGAAAGAAGGGGGGAGTCTTTGCTAATTTCAATTCACAAACACTGCAGGAGTCTTCAGTTCCCATTTTCTTTTCACAGTATTAATGAAGACTGGACATTGGCAATAGTCACTTATTTTCTCTTACTATTGAAATTTAAGAAGCATGCTGAAGGGCTGCCAAGAATTATAATAACTCTCTAATGCACAATGGAGAACTGTAGCCAATCATGATTGTTCCAGACAAGTTATTTCATGGCTGCAGTAAAAAAAGAATATAAAAATCAATCCCATCTAGTTTGGTATATGATACAATTCAAAAAGATGTGTAAAAGCAAGGGGAGGACCCATAATGAGGAAAAGCACAATATAGGTACTTCATTGATCATGGTGGTGAAAGGGGCCAGTGAAAGACAGGATGGTGGGTTAAACCCTGAGAGTGTGATGAAAAGATAGAGCTATGGTCTTCTTGCTCTTGGCCAAGGCATCACCACTGCCATAAAGGCAGCATAAATATTTGTGGGTGATATTTATTTATTTATTTATTTATTTAGATATTTATACCCTGCCCTTCAGCCCTAATGGCTCTCAGAGCAGCTTACAATTATTATTTTTAATCAGACAGTTCCCTGCCCTCAGGCTTACAATCTAAAAGACACGAAACAAAAGGAGAAGGGAATGTGGAGGGAAAGGGGATGAGGTCCAGTGGTTCTTCTATTCCTCTGAGGGCTGGACCAAGGCAGATGGATTGGAGGGAGGGCTCTTCCTTCTTCCAGGCTAGTCCTGATGGAGCTGGACCTGCCTGGTGAACTCCCGCTCAGACCGGCGGATGGCATTTATGGATGGCAGAGTCTACTTCCTTCAGGCTAGTCCTGATGGAGCTGGACCTGCCTGGTGAACTCCCTCTCAGGCCGGCGGATGGGTTATATTTATGGCTTTCCAACCGTAAAGATTTTGAGCCTTTTCAATTGGAAATTCTTAAATCAAAGGATCATTGATTTAGATTACCAGCTTTTTCATCTACAGTACTATTTGCCTTAGAGGGCCGCCGCCACGGACAAATGAAAACAGTGCATGTTGGAGGAAAGGCCACAACTTTATTAGCATACCAAAAGACAGCAAATACAGAACGTAGGGTTGGCTCCAATGCATGAGGTCTGGATCTGTCATTCATCAGCCCAGTGCTGAGTGAATGAACCAAGGTGCTTGGTCACGGCCAAGCTTCGGGATGGCAAGGGATTTTGTTAATGCTTACGCTCCAACCGTTTTGGCGATTGATCGCATATTTGCAACGCGCATCAACGCCTAACTATCCCTTGTCAATGGAGGGGGAGCTGTTCCAATGATGCCTCCGCAATGGCAACCCGGCATCGCTCGCAGCCACCCCCCCCCATGTCCGGATGGACTCCCGATCCAGTGCTACGCAGCCCTGGAAACCACGCCCACCAGATCCAAGACCTATGCAACCGCCCCACAAAGTTGTGACAATACGCAATGCACATAGGGAGGGTGGGTGGGTGAGCCAAAATGAAATGGCGCCGGCTCCCTTGCCTCGTGGGCCTTTTAAAGGCCCACTGGCCAATGGGAGGCTGGCAAAGGGGGCCAAAGCCAGCCCCCTGGCCCCCCAACCAATCACGGGCGGCGCCATCTAGTGACACCGCCCAATCAGTGGGCGCTTCCACCCGCAAAGCCCACTGGGACCTGTAGTCCCAGCAGTGCGGGCAGAAGTCCCGCCTCCCGCCCTCCCTCCGGGCCAATCGCGGCTCGAGCGGCCCCGCGCAGGGGCTTCTGGGGCCACTCGAGCCAGGAAGGGCTCGCTGCCCGCCGTGGGGGGCATCCCCCAGTGGCAACCGGGCCGTCCCGCCGAGGCGGGCGGCCTCATTTCCTGGGCAATGAAATAAGGTCATAGAATCATAGAGTTGGAAGAGACTACAATGGCCATCCAACCCAAACCCCTGCCATGCAGGAAATCAAAGCACCCCCGACAGCTGGCCATCTGGCCTCTGCTTAAAGATTTTCAAGGAAGGAGACTCCATGACATACTGAGGTTGTTTGGTGTTTGGTTGCTTTTCATTGTGCACGAGTATAACCATGGATGCTTCTCTAGAGAGTGCTCTTCGCTGTAGTAAAAAGATGGTCACAGACAGTTCCATATCTTTTCAGTCGCTATTGGGAACAGAGTTAGTGATGAAAAATGTTGTAAGGAAATGTTTTTTTTAATTAATGTAGCTTAATACCCTCACAAAATTATAATTCCAAATATTCCTCAGGCAAATCCACAGCAGTTAATCCAATTGTAAAACCAAGCCAGGTTTCATTGTATTTTATTTTGAAGGAGGAAGTGGCACTTATCCTGTCATGCACCTTAAAATCTGCCTGTTGCCTTGAGATCCCATTGTCTGTGTTGAACCAACAGTTAATGTCTGGTCAGGTTGGCTTTTGTGTTTAGAATGCAAAGAGATGCCATGATTGTGACACTATCACCACAATTGTAACTCTTCTCCCCTCCACCTGTAAACTTTACTTGGCATCCATTGCTTGGATCCATTCTAGAATCATAGAATCATAGAATCATAGTGTTGGAAGAGACTGCAAAGGCCATCCAGTCCAACCCCCTGCCATGCAGCAAATCTAAATCAAAGCATCCTCGACAGATGGCCATCCAGCCTCTGTTTAGAGACCTCTAAGGAAGGAGACTCCACTACACTCCAAGGGAGTTTGTTCCACTGTCAAACAGCCCTTACTGTCAGGAAGTTCCTCTTAATGTTGAGATGGAATCTCTTTTTCTGGAGCTTGCATCCATTGCTCCGGGTCCTGTGCTCTGGAGCAGCAGAAAAGAAGCTTGCTCCCTCCTCAGTATGACATCCCTTCAAATAATTAAACAGGGCTATCATTTCACCTCTTAACCTTCTCTTCTCCAGGCTAAACATCCCCAGCTCCCTAAGTCGTTCCTAATAGGGAATGGTTTCCAGACCCTTCACCATTTTAGTCGCCCTCTTTTGGACATGCTCCAGTTTCTCAATGTCCTTTTTGAATTGTGGTGCCCAGAACTGGACACAATATTCCAGGTGGGGCCTGACTAAAGCAGAATAGAGTAGCACTATTACTTCCTTTTATCTAGACACTGTAGACATTGGTGCAGCCTCAAATCGCATTGGCCTTGTTAGCTGCCGCATCACACTGTTGACTCATGTTCAACTTGTGGTCTACTTGGATTCCCAGATCCCTTTCACACGTAGTTTCATTCAGCCAGGTGTTACCCATCTGTACATTTCATTTTTTTCCGCCCTAAGTGCAGTACCTTACATTTCCCCATGTTGAAATTTATTTTGTTAGCTTTGGCCCAGTTTTCTAATCTATTAAGGTCATTTTGAAGTTGGATGACAGAATTGGGGATATACTTATCAAATTTGCATATGACACCAAATTAGAAGGAGTAGCTAATACCCCAGAGGACAGGATCAAACTTCAGAATGATAAACATGATAAAGATGTCGAATAGCACTGGGCCCAGGACAGAGCCCTTTGAAACCCTACTGGTCACTTCTCTCCAGGATGGAAGGGAGCCATTGCTAAGCATCCTTTGGCTTCTACCATACAACCAATTACAAATCCATATAACAGTTACCTTGTCTAGCCTACATTTTACAAGCTTGTTTGCAAGAATGTCATGGGAAACTTTGTCAAAGGCCTTACTGAAATCAAGATATGCTATATCCACAGCATTCCCTTCATCTACCAAGCTGGTAATTTTATCAAAGAAAGAGATAAGATTTGTCTGGCAAGACTTATTTCTCTGAAACCCATGTTGAGTTTTTGTGATTATGGAATTGCTATCTAGATGTTCACAGACTCTTTGTTTAATTATCTGCTCTAGAATCTTTCCTGGTATTGATGTCAGACTAACTGGACAATAATTGTTGGGATCCTCTTTCTTCCCCTTTTTGAAGATGGGGACAACGTTTGCCCTCCTCCAGTCTGCTGGGATCTCTCCTGTTTTCCAGGAGTTTTCAAAGATTATTGCCAATGGTTCCGATATTACATTTGCCAGTTCTTTTAATACCCTTGGATGGAGTTCATCTGGTCCCGGAGACTTAAATTCATTTAGATTAACAGTGGCCCTACCATTTTCTTCTTCTTCCTTTTGCTACAGACATATCCAAAACAGCCCTTTTTGTTATTCCTAACCTCTCTAGCAAGCCTGAGTTCATTCTGCACTTTAGCTTTTCTGACTTTACCCCTACACATGCTAGCTATTTGTTTGAATTTCTCTTTGGTGATTTCCCCATTTTTCCATTTCTTATACACGTTCCATTTAAAACTTAGCTTAGTTGAAAGTTCCTTAGTCATCTATCCTGGTTTCTTGAGACATCTCTCATTTTCCTTCCTCACTGGAACTGTTTGAAATTGTGCCTTCAGTATCTCCCGCTGTAGAAACTCCCATCCACCTTGAACTTCCTTCTCTTTTAGTATTCCTGACCACGGGATCATCCCCAGTATTTATCTAAGTTTACTAAAATCAGCTTTCCTAAAGTCTAACTATGCCTGGCTTCTCCTTTCCATCGTATAACAAACTCCAGGAGTTCATGATCATTTCCACCTAAGGATCCCACCACTTGCACTCCATTAACTAGCTCATTCTGTTGGTGACCAAAGTACTGGTAACTCTTCCATGAGGTTTGGGGAGGGTTGGACAAAGAGAGGTTAAGTAGTCTTAACTACTAGTGGATATAAAATACTGGCTGTAGCTATGGAGCCAGCACATCATTATTCACCATCCCACTCTTCATTGTGTCATAAATGGCTGTGTTGTGGGTTTACAAAGATTCAGAGGTTGGTTTTGGGGGTGCTTTTGTTTTTGCAATCATGCAATGACCATAAATGTGAATTTGATTAATTATAATGTTCTAAATCAAGCTTAAGATATCATAATGCCAGTCAACATTTCCTGGCAGGAAAGTTTCCTGAGAAGACAAGAGCATTTTCTGTGCAGAAATGTTAAGAAGAATTTTTCAGCATTTTCTAATATTCCTTCCCTCCACTGTCTTTGTATCAGAAAAGCTAGAGATTAAATGTAGGTGGTGCATTTGGTGGAACAAAGTCATCTGAAGCCAAATTGGTCATAGAAGGTTGGAACAAGAAGGAACAGTTTCCATCTTCTGATGTAGTTGGTACAATTTCTACTCAAGGATCACCTATTTACTTTTTGATTCTTTATTTTCTATTGATTATATTCATAGGCCACACTTCTACTTGTCATGGTTTTTTTTGTTTGCTATTGGAAATATTGTGATTAGCCACCCAGGACCTCATTATCCCTTCCAAGATGGTGTGTGTAGTACCTACTACGTTTTTTTTTAATTACCTCAGAGTTTCTTTCATCATTCCACTAACATTGTACTTCTAACTGAACCAAGTGGGCTGCAAAATAACCCACAGAAGAATGCTCAATAGCAACCAATATTAAAATTATTAGAAAATTCAAAGACATAGTTGTTAGTCTGGAGCACTATGCAAAGGGATCTTTGCATCTGAGGAAGTAGACTTAAGTCTGCAAAAGTTTATGCTAACAAATTCTTTCTTTCTGTCAGATAGTCTCAAAGGTGCTACAAGAACTCTTTGCATATCACTGGAAAAGTTACTCTCTTTACGAATGTAATGAATTAAACAAAACATCCCAATTTTATCTCAGTACCCACTTCATCTCCAGCACCTCAGGTTACAAACAGCTACTCTGAGAATGACAGAAACACTTTCGCTTAATTAAGTGGTTGTGTCTTTTTAGACAGATGGAGTTAGTGAGATAATTGTGAAAAGATGCTTAAAGTAGAAAAATGCCAGCAGGTTTCATGGTGTGTGCTTTTTTTAAAAAAAAACTGTTCTGCTTAAAATAAGTTTCTTCAGTTTCATGTTTCAGGCCTCAGTATTCAAAAGAATATCTCCTTATAAAAAGGAGACTGAAAGACACCATTTAGCAGACATTAATAGCAAACATAATTGACAGCTTTTGCCTCAGATGCTTACATTCAAAGACAACTTTTCACCCATTAGTTAGTGGGAAAGTTTATTCAGCAGGTTCCATTCTTTCTTGGGCAGAAATTAATTTCCAAAACCACATTCCGCTTGATAAGTCCCTCTCATTTTCACTCACTATAGATATCCTCAAGAGTTTTTATTCAGCCATAGTGAACTGTCTCTTGTAAAACAATTGTTGACACATCTACATTATGCTGCAGGTAACAATAGCCACAAAAAAAAGGGGGGGAAACACCTATTGTTGTTTCTAACCACTATGAGATGGACTCCTAGTGTGACATTGAACTAGAACCCGAAAGTGTATGATTTAAGGGGGGGGGGGGGGGAAGAGGCGTAAAATGTACCCACTTCAACCTTATAATGTTTAGAAGTAAAAACCCAAGGAGAAGCTGTTAGGCCTCAAGGTAGGCAAAGATGGTAGCAAAGCATAAAAGAAAGGCTTTTTTATTAGCTTGTGTTAAGGTGAAATAGTTACAAAGGTGTTGCATCCAAAGGTTCTTTTATAGGCATCTGGATCTCCTTTTGGGAGTGACTTTGTTCTTCTCGCCATATAAAGCATAGATGGGTAACCCCAGCATGTCCAAGGGGCAGGTTTCTTACCCAGAAGCCATAAAGATTACCACAAACCGCTGAAAAATTCAGGGGCTGGAATCCTGCATCAGGAGTTTGTCTATGTGTCCATTGCTATATCCAGCTGCTTTTCTGCTTGCTGGACCCACTGCCACAGGCATCTGCAGGGATCTCCAGGTATCCTCAGGAAGTCCCTGTAGATCATGGTGTTTATCACACTATGCTCTTAAAGAGGTACTATTCCAGTGCTCCTCTAGCAGCCTCCTGTTGCATGCTGGGATTGGCAGTTTTAAGGAGCTGAACTTCTCTGCCTGAGAATTCTAAATACCCCTCCTTAAAACTGCCAATCCCAGCATGCAACAGGAGGCAGCTAGAGGAGTCACACTGGAATAGTACCTCTTTAAGAGCATAGTGTGATAAACATCTATGTTAAGTCCCTGCAGCTTGTCCAGTGGCAGAAAAATAGCTGAATGCATCTCCACTCATCCCCTCCTTATCAACAACATAGAAATGGACAAGTTGTTTAAAAGTTGTTTTGGTGTCACATTTTGGTTCTTGGATGCTCAATAAAGCATTCTGATCTGCACAACCACTGCGAAAATGGATTATGATAGCATAAGTTGAAGTTATCACTACTATAACACACTAATGGGATGTCAGCCAGTTGGTTTTTTTAATGTGAATAATTGTGGGAGGGCTACAACCTATTTGAACTCTGTATTGTTTCCAGGAGATGCAGTCCAACCATGTTTTGTTGTCAGAAATAGGATAGGTGGCTTGAGAAACCTCAAAAGCAGCTTTCAGAGGCCACATCTGTCCCTAAGGGTGCATTTTGTCCACTCTTGAAACCATAGACTGGAATCCTGTTATTGTCATAAACATGCTTTCAATGTGTATATCCTTGGATAATTGTTGCAGAAGGAGCTATCCAGTACCTCCTTGTCCAGTACTCACCTTGCATACCTGCTCCAAAGGGCTGGTGTGCACTCCCTTAGCCACTTAGTGTCCAGGAGTTGGTGCAGGGTCTCCTCTGGAACTCCCAGTATACTCTGTTGGAAGTCCAGGAGGGGGAAACGACAGTTTGCTTACAGAAAATTTGGATGGTTTCTGGGTGCTTCACTTGTACCACTGGCCAATAAACAGCTGAGTGAGTGTGTGCTTGCTTTTTAAAGTAAGTTTATGCAACCATGAACCCTGAGACAGAGTGGAACTGCACAAGCAGAGTATTATGTTTCTTCCTGTGCAATGCAGGATCATTGTCAAAAGTATGTCATCCTTGATGGAATAAAATATGGAGCTAGCTCAAGATTAGTGCCAGTGAGACCTAGACCATAATTTCCAAGAGTAGATTCTTGTCAGTTACCAGCAACCATGTTCTATTGAAAGGATAAACCCATTTGACAACATTGTTTCCAGTGGTAGACCTCAGATATCCTATTCTGAGTATGCAAAGTAATGAGGCAGTCTAATAACCCTGCCCCACTCCTTGCATGCTTTTGTCATCTCCTGCATATGAAGGATTCCTTTCTGAAGAGGAGAATCATCTCTATCAGTGAAGGATCTCCACACACCTGGATCCTAACTTTCCAGTGATCCAACTCGCATGAAGACTCTCTCCATATAGATAGTGATGGAAACTTGTGAGAAGGGAGTGAGGCTAGCACAACCAGTGTGTTGAGTGTACCTGGAATAAAAAGAGCTGTCAAGGGCTAATATAGACTTTCAGTTCAGATATGTCAGGTGAAAGCTTGCAGGGATGATGCACAACCTATACCCAACTTTGTACGACGCATCTTTAGTTGCAGATGTTGATAGATAACCATATAAAACAGATGTCAATCATCATATTTCAGAATCGGTAAAGTAACTCTCCAGTGCCCATATGTAGGATGAGTTACTTTTCAGTACTGGTGTTGGAGGGTCTTGTAAACAAATGGTATCAGACCTTTAGTGAAATTAACTGCAAGTTCTGGAAAAGTTTGAGAAGAAATTAGTAAAGCTTTGGTTTTCTGCTCGATGTGAATCTGATTAACAAAGAACCATTAGTTGCAGACAACCATTAAAAAGCCAACTTGATTAGTTCCTCGTTTCACCACCATGACCAAAATATTTTCCTAGATCAGGGGTTAGGAAACTGTGATCCCTAGGCTTCTTGAAAATGATTGTAAGGATAACCTGAAAGGTGTGTGTGTGTGGGGGGGGGGAATTGCCCCATGCCCCCCCCCCCCAAAAAAAAATAACAGAAGGTGACCCAGATACTGACTGAGTATTAAAACATCTCCCTGTGACCCATCAGGGGTGTTGAAGACATTTAGAGAAAATACCTCCCCCCCCCCAACCGATGTCCACTAAAGGCCACTGTGGTCCCCTAATTCCCAACAGATGTCCATCCCTTGCCTAAATGGATACTGTCTCAGTTCTCAGAGTAGGATTAGGCAGTTTTAGTGGCTGGCTTCCTTGTCAGTAAGGCAGGTAATTTCATGCTGAGTTCTAGTCTGAACTTTGAACCAGCAAACCAGCAATACCCTGCCAATAGGTTCAATATCTTGGACAGCTGAGTTAAATTTTGAACTAAAACCTAGGGCAGATTCACCACCCCACCGACACAGAAGTCACCAGTCACCACAGAGCATGGGGTGAAAAGGTAGCTGAGGTCTTTTTTAATGCAAGCAAAATTTTCTTACAAATGTCAATGGTTCTAAGGCATGCAAAACCCCGCTCCTTTTGAATAAGTGATTATATGGAGCAAAACAAAGAAAATGGGTGTCAAGTGACAGATGCAAAGATAAGTAGGAGGAAGATCACTGAGGAGAACTTTAAAAGGATAAGTTCCTCATAAATGCCAAATTACCATGTGCAATTACACAGAAGCCAGTAAAAGTGGGGAAATAGAGAATATTATGATTGAGGCTGTGGGCGGAAAGAACAAAGCAAGCTTGGGAACAGAAAAGAGTAGCTTGTGATGAGAAACAGGTATGCCAGCGAAGAGAACAATAGCCCTATAGAAAAATAAGGCTTCCAGAGTAAGAGCAGCATCAATATCTGAATCTTAGTTGTTGTTTTTAAAAGGAATGGAACAGAAATTCTTGGCAAATAAATTATGCATAATGTTAAGCAGAATGACAACCCCGTGTCTTGTTTGTGTGTCTTCCTTGTAAACGCCCTCAGAGTTTAATGTTGGATTATTCACCTCACCCATCCCCAAGTCCTGCTTGCTGATATCTAGTTTTTATGATGCTCTTCCCATCAATTCTGTGTTTTATCAAAAGAGCTTTCCAGCTTGTCCCTCTGCCAAAGTAGTTTCGGGCAAGGGCATCTTCGCTCATACCTCAAATCTGTATTCTGCCAATTGCTAATGCACTTTCGTAAGCCTCTGGTGAGAGGAGATTGCAAGCATTGCAGCAAGGCATTCACTGTTTGGTATTTGCCATCATTCTCCAGTTATCATGTACAAAGGATTTAGCAGCATGTCCACCTTTATATAAATATTTTAAGAACCATTGGTATGAGTCAACCCCATTGCCTTCTGATAGTGCTCCATACAGCTCAGTGCTTTATATCTATTTGGTAGCTGCTCTTTTCCCTTTAAAAAACACACAATAATTTACCACTTTTCCACACCTGTGGAAAGGAACCTTGGGTGGCTATAGGTAAGTAACATTTTAAGAGAGCTTTTTGAGGGGTGTCATATACTCTAGTACAGTGTTTCTCAAATTACCTAATGTGGTGGACCAGAATCATATTTATGACATATGATTATCATATTTGTGTTTTTTTCATTATGACCAGACATTGCTGCTCTAAGGATCCTTAAGATTAATTGTATTGCATACAAATATTGTACTAACCATGTCTGAAAAGCAGCACAAGAAAAGGCAAACAAAATTTACCAAAAGCAAATGACTGCCACCCTGAAAAATGGAATTTGAGGGCTCTTGGAAATCAGTTTTGTGTTGGTTAATAAAATTTCTCAATGAAGTTTCACACTTCTTGCTAATTTGCTAAAGAGAAGTTTCAGTCAAATTTGGAACATCCTTCTTGGTTTGTGTGTTGCAGGAAATAAATGGGGAAAAACTCTTGGAGAGTTTAGTAGTGCTGGTTTAAGAACAGTAGTGTGTGTGTGTGTGTGTATAAACATTCAGTAACTAAGCACATACCTTCTTGTGGTTTTCTTCATTGACTAGACGCACTGTTATAGTGCACCCTGATCTCTTTAACCCACAGAACCCAGGTAAATAAACACAAACAAGCACAAACCACTGGAGGCTTCTGACTAAACAGTAATGAACAATAGCAAGCCATAAATACAGTCGCATCATGTAAATAAAAATATCTGATTTCATTGTCAACAAATGTGAAGGATTTTCTTCTGCTATTTTTTTTATTTTCAACATTGTAAAGGTCTGCCTTGAGAATATGTTTGTCACCACAGCAGTTGAATTGGCTCTAATTCTATGATTTTTTTTCTAAATTATGGTAATAAGTTCATACCGATTGAAGCAATTATGTTATGTTAATTTTTTATTTAAATGATACACCTGTATTTGTGGCTCATTTCAGTCTTCACTAGCCACTCCCCAACTGCCCATGCAGCCAGTGGACACAATGGCTGGGATCAGGGTATATTGGGACAAACTGTATTGGACTGTATTGGGACAAAATGAGATCACACCCCCACAAATAAGAATACTGCCTCTATTGCTCACCATATCTGATGCTTGGTAAATCAGGACTGGGGGACTGGTCCAGCTGGGAGATGCTACTTAACTAAGTATCTGATCTAGGATCTTGGCCTGTGTTTCTTCTGAACACAAACTGGATACTAGAAGTGGTAGAGGAGGCAGAAGAAAGTAGCCTTACTTTGCTGATCCATTAAGTGTGATTTGATAATGCACTGTCTTAAAATGTAATGTTCTGTTTTGTACTAAATACATCTTTCTGCTTACAGCAAGTCCAACTAAGCCTGGACGAGGAGGATACCCAAGTTCAGATGAAGTGGTTCGGGAATCCAGCAGCACGACTGGCATGGTAGTTGGGATTGTGGCTGCGGCTGCTCTGTGCATCCTCATCCTCCTCTATGCCATGTACAAGTACAGGAATCGGGATGAAGGCTCCTACCATGTTGATGAGAGTCGAAACTACATCAGTAACTCAGCACAGTCCAACGGGGCTGTGATTAAGGAAAAGCAACCCAACAGCTCGAAAAGCTCCAACAAAAATAAGAAAAACAAGGATAAGGAGTACTACGTCTGATCCCGACAGCTGAAAAAAGAACAATTGTATAGAAATAGTCTTCATTTTATCTGAGACATAAAACAAAACTTATTTACTTTACTTTTTATGAAGCACATGCAATGTTTAAAAAATGGGAGAAAAAGAACACAGGGAATGCAATCGGAAAGGAAAAGACTTTTTTTTAACAAAAAAAACAAGGAAAGAGAAAAAATGAAATAAGCATTTCATACTCTTGTTTCACTGAAACTGGAGTCAATAAATCCCCTTACATCCACAGTGTTTTCATTTACTCTGCCGTCTTTATGTTGCTGGAATGTTTCTGAAGATGATGATGGTAACTACTGCACACTCATAAGGCAAAGAGTATTACTACTAAAACATCACCCAGCACTACACAAAAATGCAACCAACTGAAACAAAACAAATGAAATCTCTCGCTCTCTCTCTCTTACACACACACACACACACACACACACACAGACATACACACAGAGAAACTACCTATGAATCTGGATTTAGCCAAAGTGCTAGCGCATTCCTGAGGAGTAAGTTAGTCTTATTACCTGAGAAGACTTTGCCGTTCTATACAAGTGCTCAACAAGCAAACCTGAGTTTGTCACCCTGTGCATTGCAACAACAATTGGAGCTTGAGTTTGAAGTGAAGTGCTGGCCTTTCTGAATAAACCATGCAAGAAGAAGAAGGAGAAGGAGAAATTCAAAGAAAAAAAAGCCCCTTTCTGGTTGTGAGGAAAACAGTATAGCGGCCTTATTTTCAAAATAATAATAATAACAATAAACAAATGAAGTGAAATATAAGGCTTATTTTCACACACCACCAACAAACAAACCTGAGGGCATAGATGCAATCATTGGGGAAAAACGTTCATGCACGCTTAATATGTTATTACATATGTTTATATTAAAAAAAAACACATCTATATGTGCTTTCTGGACTGTGATAAGTGATGTTTTCTAGCCTGTTGTATAGACAATGCAAACTATATCTGCTCTTCAACCATTTTTGGTAAACTCAATGTTCTAAGTGTTGCTAGGTATAGACCGTTTTACGACATCTGGAGCAACCAACATTTCTGTTTACTTTGGCACCCATGAGAAACTGCCACCGTTTTTCTTCCCCTCCTGATTCGTTCTTTCTTCTTCTTCCTTTTTCTTTAAAAAAGAATCTTGAGTTGAATTTGGTTTTAATTTACAGTATAGTGAACATACCAAGAAGGATGTGTATGAATGTATATAAGAGTCAGCTAATTTTCTTCTTAACCTGTACAGCCTCTCTCTCTCTTCTTTTGCAGTTCAGTTTTAGTAGTTTGTATGAAAGAAGTGGACTTAGAAAGCAAATATATATATAGATATAAACACCATATTTTTCTTCTTCAGTTTACTCATGCACTCCCAGGATACATCACCAAAACCAATCAAAATCACATGATTTCTCTCCCCCGCCCCATGCACACACTAAACTTGACACAAACGTGGTGATTTAAATTACTTTTGCCCTCCAGATTGGATATATCATTGGCCAGTATGGTTGATCACACCCCTGAAATGTGACAGAAACGTCAAATTTAATGGTCCCCAAATCTTTATTATTGCTACACTTAATTGGAAAAGAATTCAGAAGTATGCCCTTTAAATTGTTCTAGCTCTTCTCACTAAAACTTCTTTCAGTTATGTAAAGCAGAGACACCATTTATAAACTGAATGCAAAACAAGATTCTAGTTTGCATATTTTGGTTGAAAAAGTACCTTTTTTCTCCTTTCAGTGGTTCTTTTTTCCAAAAAAAAAAAAAAAAGTACTGTATTATTTCCTAGAATTCTTCTAGGTTTAAATGGAATTTCTTCTTCTAAGTTAAGGTAGTCAGTTTGGCAATGAACCAGTATCTTTGCAAAGATATAAACATCAAATGCATTTTTGATTTAAAAACATGTTACAAATTTGCACTTTTGTTTTGTTCTTTTAAAAAAGATGACTCCATTGGGTTCCCAACAATAAGCCATTGTGTAACGTCCCACTAAGTGAGAGAGATGTGAGAGGAATATGTTGCACCGAAAGTAGCTAGTTCAGTAGAGAATCATCCATATTGTGCAAGGCCTCCTGGGATGTGTGGAATTGTTTATACTTTACAGACAGAAAGAAGGAATTTAAAATTAGCTTTAACCAGCAGGGCACTGTATTGTCTTGTTTGCTGTTCACTGCCACTGGGGCAAAAAAAAAGTGGGGGGAATTGAAGGATCTCTGAATCTTCAACACAGCAATACTTTAGAGACAGATGTAAAACTGCCTTGGTGTTGCCATCTTTGGAAGCTGCCAAATGGTTTGATCATACTGTACGTGCTGAATGCTTTGGAGATTGGGTCTGTGGGGCAATGCTTGCAAATATGTGAAGGCTACATAACACTCAAGATAACCTACTGAAATTTCCCCAGCCATCCCTTCAGTTACCACCTTTATAATTTACCTTTGCCAAGTGAAGGACAGTAAATGGGTGCAGCCATGAACCATGAAGCAGGCACTGGCATTGATACCCAAGATAAAATAAGCCAGTGATGAGAAATGAATTTTCGCAATGATAAGGCCACGTGGAAGGGGCTACAAATACATTTATCATTCTCCAAGCTGATGGCAAGGTTCTTTTGCATTGTCTTATATTGACATTAACATGATTACTTTTAAGGAATAAGTGATGGAATTGCCCTTTCTAGTAAAGGTAATCTGAAGCTATTTTCTCGGGAGTTACTCCTGTTCTTCCTTGTTGATTTTGTGATTTAATAACAAACAAAGTGTTTGCATTTATCAAATGTTGCAGTAGCGATATTAAAACACTTTTTTCTCTCTCTCTTTTCAAAATACATAACAAACACCTTAATCCCATCTCTATAGTAATCTAATTGTTGACTAAATCTGCAATCCTATGCTCACTTAACAGAGAGCAAGTCCCATTCATGTCTATGGGTCTTCTTCTGAGTAAAACATGGTTAGGATTGTGCTGTGATGAGATGGCTATGGGTTGTTTTTTTTCTTACTGTATTGTGTTGCCTTTTTTTAACAATACACTAAAATAATGTGTGAAATAATTCATTCCCAAGATATCAGAAAAGAGGTCAGAAGCCCTTAACCTTATAGTGCTTTCTGTGATAGATATTTACAATTTTTTTTATTTGTTGCAAGGCCAATTTATCCATTATTGGAAATGCTAAGCAAGTGGAATTTACCGTTTTGTTAATAAAATGTTTCTTAATACAGTTGTTGGGTCATTATTTTCTCTTTCTTTCGCATTATAATGCTGTGATTATTATTATTGTGTTTATTACTTACAACTGAATATATCTTGAGTAGCAATGAAGGAATGTATCAGCTTCACTTCCTTCCACATTCAAAGTGTTAGGTTCTTTTTAGCCATTTCAGAAGAAATGTGCTCACTTTGGTAAGGGGCTGTGCAGACCGGCCATTGAGGCTAGCTTGGGGGCAGAGTCGGGGCATGATGTCCATATGACACATACCCTGTCTCCACCTCATTGCTGTGTGATGCCATGCACCGCTCCAAACAGCACATGGCATCATGCGCTCCTCTGGTGCTATGTTTACATGGTGCAGTCCCATAAAAGCACCTTAAAGCTGAGGCACCATGGCTGTCACACTTTTTGTGGCTCCTTTTTGTGCCCTGGAAAGGCCAGATTGGGGGCACGGTGTGCAGTTGCTGCAGCACCAATCTGACACAGCTGAAGGATGTGCTGAAGGCCCTTAGGGGTAGTCTTCACAGCCTCTAAGTTCTTATGCCACAACAACAAAAATTGTTTAATTCTCCCACCTTCAATACACAAGTTCAGTAGGTGCAGCTGTTCCCAGGAACATATCACACTTGTCTGTCAAACAGCTGCTTAAAAGATGTCCAACAGAAACAGAAATCACAGGGATTCAAAACCAATTTTTTAAGAACTAGCACTGGAATCCTATATAACCTGTTAAAGTCTGAATTCAAAGATATAGCCATGTTAGTCTGTAGAATCATAAAATTGGAAGAGACCACAAGGGCCATTCAGTCCAACCCCATTCTGCCATGCAGGAAATCTAAATCAAAACATCCCCAACAGATGGCCATCTATAGCCTCTGTTTAAAAACCTCTAAGGAAGTAGATTCCACTACACTCTGAGGGAGTTTGTTCCACTGTCAGGAGGTCCCTCTTAATGTTGAGGTGGAATCTCTTTTCTTGTAGCTTGCATCAATATGTAGAGAGATCTTGTAGCACTTTTGAGACCAACTGAAAGAAAGAGGTTGGCAGCATGAGTTTTCATAGACTTCAGTCTACTTCCTCAGATGCTTTTGGTGGAGTGGAGGCCAGGCACAGGCATATACTGTATATGCCTTAGGTATGTGAGAATGTCAATTCAAATTCAAAATCCTTTGAGTATGGAAATGAAGTAGCAAGTCCAGTTTTAACAATGGTCATTTGTGAACAAGGACATAGCCATTGGATATGGAAATGAGATGGCAAGACCAGCTTGGCCCTTGACATTCCATGTCAGACCTCAGGACAAAAGAATTACAAAGGTAGATTGGAAAGGGAAACAGCAGAACTGGAATTCATCCATAAACTAAAGTCCCTCATCAATGGGTTGGACAGGGACAATGGCTTCCTGGTTCACTATACATATTTCAGCACTATCTGACCCCATCCTCATGGGGGCATCCTACACTCATATATCCGCCCCACCTGTAGGCTAGTTTCCAAGGCCAAACTGGTCTTGTCATCTCATTTCCATATCCAGTGGCTATGTCTTTGTCCACAAATGACCATTGTTAAAACTAGACTTGCTACTTCATTTCTATACCCAAATTATTTTGAATTTGAATTGACATTCTCACATATCTATGGTATATACATGTTTGTTCCTGGCTTCCACTCCACCAAAAGCATCTGAAGAAGTAGACTGAAGTGTAGAAAAGCTCGTGCTGCCAATTTCATTCTTTCAGTTAGTTGCAAAGATGCTACAAGATCTCTCTACAAACTGTTACAGTCTGTAGCTTTACATATACCTAGCTACATAGTAGTGGTATGATAATATAACAGCAGCCCTCTAATGGCTATGGATGTTAGGCAACTGCACAATCTGAATTCCCACATATGTAAGGATCCACCTGCAAAGACACAAGTCCTTGGCAGGATTATGGCCTAACTTCTTCCTAGATGAATGAATTTTCCCACATTTTAATTTTTGCAATCTAAACTGTTTTCTGTTCATTTTTTGAATAAGCACACACACACACACGTTGGAAAGCTTTTATCAGAAGCAGAATGGAACAAAATACTCATCCACTGGTCATGGGCCAGAAACTTGCTGGTACATTATGTGACCCTAACTACACAGAAGAGACAAAAAAAAGGTGGCTGGAGCAGGAGCTGTGAGGAAAGTAAGGCACTGGAGAAAGACACTGCTTGAAGCTAGCATACTGACCAGTATCCTGGTTGCCACTTGCATAGATAATTCTCGGTGTGTCATTGTGGAGACCAGCATTCTCTTCCAGCCTCCACAACAACCAGTGTCCCTCCAGGACTCCAGTTTTGCTTCACTAACTCCCTTAACTGATCATTCTGTGGCTGGTGGAAACATGGGAGGTTAGAGATTCATCTGGCTTTGCCTCACAGCCAGGCACAGACAGCTCTCAAGGGAAGATGTCATTGCTCTGTGTCTGGCTATGAGGAATAGCCTGGTGCTTCTCCAGTCCCTACCCTACTCCCCATCAGCTCCAGAATGGCCATTCAGGGGTGGGGTGGGGGATGTTGCCAGAAAACCATGAGTCCTGGGGAAGTTGAGTGGGAAGATGTAATAGAGTTCTGACTGCAGAATTCTTAGGATAGGCTCTCATCCTATGCTTGCTTCCCTCACCATTTGCTGCATTAGCTTGGGAATATGCAAACACTAGCATAGTGCATAGCAGATTGTGTCCTGGATCTCCTTCAGGGCACCAGCCCCACTAGCACAATCCACCTTCATTTCAGCAGAGGAAGCAAACCCACATATACCAGGTTGCTTAGGAAGGAAGGATGGGCCATACATTGAAATTTTGTTCCCGCACACCTTGATACTCACAAAGTGACTGTTTCCAGGATTTTGCAGCATTTGTACATGAGATATTCTCATTAAAATATTTATCATAGTGAATCAGTATTATTGTACTGAGGGCCTCTGTTTTAATTGACTTTCTCTTTCAGGATCACAATTTTTTCTTACAGTACACGTGAAGATGCATGAATGCATCCTCAATGAAACTCAACTATTGCATTGGCATTATTCTATGTGCCGGTGTGGCATGTCTGCTCTAAACAGATGTGTGTAAACTGTAGGCCACACATAGGCTTTTTTTAGTGCAAACAGTACGCAGCAACCTGTGTCAGAAGTAGGGCCAACAAGACATATCCTTTTGGATCCTTTTGGCAGACCAGACTAGAATACACCTGTTACATAAATGGGATTTACGGATATTGACTCACCATTCAGCAAAAGATTCCACTGGTTTGCTGTAGTTGGAAATAACAATTGGTTTCAGGACTGCTACTACTTAATTGAGTAATGGTTGGTTCATATAGTTTAAGGTTAATGAAGGCAGTTGAAATGAAAACTGGAAAAAATACACTTCTGATTCATCTGCATTGTTGTTTATTGTATTCATTATAGTCTTAAGTATTACTGAAAATGTATCCAGTGTATTTTCTGACCCTAGATTCACTAGCTTAGCATATCTTATTAGCATACTGTATATACTCATGAAGCAGGCACTGGCATTGGTACCCAAGATAAAATAAGCCAGTAATTAAAATAAGTTTAGAAAATTTAGTAAAAAAACCCTGACTCCCCAAAAATGAATCGCCTTATCCACAGGTCAATGTAAGTACTTTATTTAACTCTTATATTAAAAAGGAACCATTCCCTAGTGAAAGGCAAGAATATAATCTGTCCTGGAAGCACTGACCCCCTTTATTCTCTCATCACTCCAGCCTTTCGCATGAGAACAAACAGTTATGCCTGCTCAAATTTTGAAACTTCTTCAGCATTGCTTTCCTTTGCTACATGCCCCTAGGTTTTACCCTCAGTTTATCCATTGGTCATATTTAAATCCATAATTTTGGCTCCAAAACCTGTCCTCGATTTATACATGAGGTTGACTTATAGTCAAGTATATATGGTATATTCTTTTTAATGTTTTCTGCCTTTTTCAGCTCAAAGTGTGCCATGTTTTCACAGCATAAACTCATGTGAGAAGGACCTTGGGATTATTGTTAGTATAAATTGAACACGAGTCACCACTGGGATGCTGCAGCAAAGAAGGCAAATGCTGTCTTTGCTTGATTAATAGAAACACAGTTTGCAAGTTCCGAGACAAAACAGTTCCACTACATTCTTCCCTGATCAAATCTCATCTGGCATACTGCATTTAATCTGGGTGTTTCATTGTAAGAAGGATATAAACAAATCGGAGCAAGTTCAAAGGAAAGCAACAAGGATAAGAGTTATGGATAGCAAAACATTTGAAAAGAGGTTGCAGGAGCTGTGCATGTTTAGCTTGGTGAAGAGAAAATTGAGGTGTGACATGACTCCAACTCTCTAAATACCTCAAGGATTGCTACAAAGAAGAAGGTGGAGGCTTATTCTCTGCTGCCTTGGAAGTAGAATTAGGTCTAAGTTTTTATAAGTTATAGAAGGATAGATTTTGATTGAACATTAGAAGGAAATTCTTGACAATGAAAGTGGTTCACACAATGGAAGCGATTGCCCAGAGAGGTAGTGTGGTGTCCTCTGGATGTCTTGAGCAGAAGGCTGAACAGCTACCTTCTGGGGATGCTCTAGCTGGAGTTTTTGCACTGAGGAGAGGGTTGATCCTGGTCCCACATAGGGCCCCTTCCAATTTTACGGAATAGTTCCAGATGCAATCCAAGAATGAATTGCAAATAAGTATGAGGCAGGTTATCTTAGAAGGTTGGTCCTTAACACATAGTTTGTGTACTTAGACTGGCTTCAGCCACATAAATGCCCATGGTAACATGGGGAAAGAGTGGGACTAATAGTGTAAACAGAGAATGCCAAAAGAAGACAAAAGACTGTGACATGACTATGGAGATTATCACACATCTTTTTTTCCTGAGCTAGGCACAGACTTAAACCCTTTAAAACCGGATGTTATCACACACCTCCATGCCCAGGTTGGCAGTATCGTGTATCCAATCTAGACTTCTCCTGAACTTTGCAAAGAACAGGACTTTCCCATTATTTCTAAGTCTGGGAGAAGTCGGCATTGAGTACATGATGCCCCCGAGCTGGACCTGGAGGCATGCAATAACATCAATTTTTAAATAGTTTAAGACCATACCCAGCCCATGCCTAGCTCAGGAGAAAAAGGCATCTGATAATCTCATACAACTGTTAGTCCCAACTAGAGTAGATGGAGTTGAATGAATGGTTTCTAGTGGTGTGTTGACTCCCCATTCACTGACTGGTTCAGTGGATCTACTCACCAGTCATGTACTGACAGGTTCTTAGAATTCTTCTTTGAAGGGGGGGGGGGGGGGGGGAAATGTCAGGCTGACAGCAAATACAGAGGAGACTTAATGGGCCACCATATGTGACTGGTGAATACTGACCATCATACTGTATTTGAGAGCCCTATGTTGTTAGTCCCAAGTAGTGCAGACCCATTGAATTAATGGGATTTACCTGTGTAGTATGTTACAATTCAAAAGTTAATTCATTGGGTATCCTCTAGTTAGAACCCTGACCAAAGTCATATAAAGAACTTGTAAATATGGTGGGCTTCCAGAAAAGGTGTTGTTTCAATCAAAGTAAAGGACTATCGAAGGGATAATTACAACAGCAACAACAACAACAACAACAACAACAACAACAACAACCTCAAATGAACAAGAAAATGGTGAGGCATTTTGAACTTTCTGATTAACTCAAAATTAATGTAGAAATGTTTTTGAGATGAATCAAGATAAATCACAAATAATGAGTACAAAGAAAGGTACAATGGTTGTAGGGAGAATACCAGAGAGGCTAAAGCTTAGCAAAAGTTTTGCTTTCCAAGGGATCTTTAAAAATAGAAATGGTACAGTTGTGTTCTGAGCAAGAAATATTAGCAGGGAAGATAATGTGAAAAAACTCACTTTGCATTTTGTCCCAGTCTTCTTGCTTCACCTAGCAAGAAATTAGCTCAAATGATAATGATCTCGGCCTCAGAGGGAGCCATCAGGCAGACCCAGCAACATCGAGGACTGCCTGAAGGAAGAGGCCCCTCCCTCTTCAACTGTCATCTCGGCCTCAGAGGGAGCCATCAGGCAGACCCAGCAACATCGAGGACTGCCTGAAGGAAGAGGCCCCTCCCTCTTCAACTGTCATCTCAGCCTCAGAGGGAGCCATCAGGCAGACCCAGCAACATCGGGGACTGCCTGAGACCTGGTGGAGGACTACTTCTGCCGCTGCCCCCCCCCCC
>NC_056522.1:18888366-18898614 GCF_019175285.1 Sceloporus undulatus
GGGTGTTTTTATGTATTCTTAATTGTTTTATTGATATTTGCTGTGAACCGCCCTGATCTATGGAAGGGCGGTATAAAAATAATAAATTTATTATTATTTTATTATTTATTTATAAAAGGAAAGAATTGCAAACCAAGATAAGTTAAGAAATGGAACAGCAGCATCTAGCTTGACCTGACCTGACCACTCTAAATACATTCAGCATTCTTAGGGTACTGTACTAGTACTGAAGAAAATAATAATAAGAGATAATAATAATAATGTCCTGTCCTTAGTTAAGAAGACTTGAACACACAGATGACATCCAGCTTGATATATGGAAAGACTGTAGAGGTTAAAGGATAAATATGAAGCAGTTGAGTGAAGTGATTCCTAGAAGAGCTGATGACATTCTAGCCTGCATCTCTATTTTATCAAGCTCACAAGAAGTAAATGTTGTTCTGGCCAAATGTCAGTTGAAGGACTCTGACCAGTTCTGGCCATCACAGTTGAAGAATTTCAGAAAACTGGAACATAGATACAAAAAGGACAACACTCCAAACTGATGACCAGGTCCAGTGAAGAAAATTTGAAAGACCTGGGTATGTTTAGCAGGGACGTAGCCAAGGGGGGGGGAGGGTTCTTGGGGTCCAGACCCCCCTCCCCTTCCATTAGAAAAATGAATGGTGTGTGCTGCTGCGCTGCCGCACCCAAGCCCCATTATAATGGTAGCACTTAGTCTGGACCCCCCCTTCCTAAAATCCTGGCTACGTCCTTGTGTTTAGCCAGGAGAAGAGATACTTACAGTATGAGGTGTCATTTATATCTTTCCAATGCTTGACATGTTGTCACGTTTGTTGTCTGCAGCTTCCAAGGTTAGTATCCAGTTTGCTGTATTCAGATTAACTGGGATTTAAAAGTAAACATGATGAATTTCCTGGCAAATATTTTTCTCTTTTCTCTGTTTTCACACCTTATTTACAGACAGACAGAAAAGTACAGCCAGAATTCTGTACCAGTTAATTGGTTAAATATTGTTATCTTAGTTAAGTATTCTTAACTACATATACTCGACGAAGTAATTTTTTTCCTGCTCAACCTCCCCAGACCTGATGGAAACATCAGTCAACCATGGATCAATGGCAAAATTGACCTCCTTCTTCCCATGAAGTTGGTGCGTGTTAAAGTAGATTGGAGGGTAATAATGATCATGGCAGCAGTGTCACAGTTATGACTAAGTGTTGATCATGAATACAGAACAGTTACAGATGAGCAGTTCTAGGTAACTGTTCTGCATCCATGATCACTACATAGTCATGCCTGTGACATTATTGCCACAGTCATCAAACCTACTTTATTGGGCATCAGCTGCATGGGGTGAAGGTGGCTCATTTTGCCAGTAAGCCAAGCACGATTGAATGACATTTCTGTCAGGACTGGAGGAGACGTTACTGAATTAAGTATATTTAACCAAGTATACTTTTATGTATACTTAATGAAGTAGCTGATAACAGAGTTCTAACCTATGTTTCTGTTTGTGTGTTTGTTACCACATCATGTGAAAATGATGAGCAGATTTCCACAACATGTGGGAGGTATGTTTGGGATGGTCTGAATTAAAATCCCAGCTATGTAGTGTATGTGCTGGGGGAGACAACCCACAAATTTCCTCAAGAAGAACAGTTCTGTATAAATAAGGGTGTGCCTACACTGTAGAAATAATGCAACTTGACACCGCTTTAAGTGCTGTAGCTCCATCATATGGAATCCTTGGATTTGTAGTTCTACAAGATCTTTAGCCTTTGCTGCCAAAGAGTAATGGATGCCTCACAAAACTGCAAATCCCGTGATTTTATAGAATGGACCCATGGCAGTTAAACTGGTGTCAAACTGCATTATTTCTAATATACTTTGTTTGATTTATATAGATTTATAGTGTAGATGCCCCATAAGTGAAATCTACAGTATATAAGGAGAGCTATTGCTAGAACACCCCAAAGTTAATCAAAACACAGCTGGGTAGTTCTGTGAAAATATACATATATTCAGACATATATGCATATGCCTTGGCATAGATAACCACTCTGTCCTATAGCAGTACCAGCTGTATCATTTGGCAGAGTGGAGCAACATAGATGATATGGAATAAGCAGCATGCCCTTTGGGCTCGTAGTGCATGTGTTATGGTTCCCTAGGACACTGTTCTTTCTCCATCATAATTTGACATCTATATTAGGTACAACCTCAAGTTGTTGAATTGCAGCCTCAGGTATTTCACACCATTTGCTAAGTTTGTTAAGGGTGATAGGAGTTGCAACTCAACAACATCTGGAACACTGAACTTTGCTCACCATGATTTACTCAAAACTTTAGGACTGTCATTCAGAGGTATGGGCCAAGTTGTCATCACTTTAAAAAACAGCTCTGTTTCTCATAACATTCAAAGCAAGTGAAGTCATGTGAGCTTTGGGACTATGCTTGGTGTGAAGACACACCCAACTAAAGATGGTGGCAGATTTGGGTGTGCAACGCCGGTACCCTGGTGAGATCAAACTCTTTTACCCAAAAAGGCTCTGATGCTGAATGTAAAGTTAAAAAAGGGGGAAGTTTAATTTAAAAAACAAAAATAAAGAGTTTTCTCCTCCCCAGCTCTAGATAACTTGAAATAAAAGATACTTTACAGTTGGACTTTCAGCAATCTTCAGGGTGTCATCTCTTTGGGTTTGATCTTGGTTTGATCTCCTTACTCAGTGGAGCTGGTGCAGGGTCTTTCAGCTCCTGAATTCTTTGTCTTATTTGATGTTGGTAACTAATTTGGCTAACTTGTTCCTGGTAACTGATTCGGCTGACTTGTTCCTGGTAACTAAATCGGCTAACATGTAAGAAATGCCCTTTCCGGCTGTCTGGGCTTGTTTGCTACCAAAAGACAGTTCTCTGCCAGCTCACAGCAAAGACTGCCTCAAAACTAAAAGCCTCTAGCTAAAAACAGAGCTTGCTGGGAAGGGGCAAACCAAACCTGGAAAAATGCAGGGGATCCTACAGCTCCTCCCACAACTAATACAATGAACATTTCCTACACTAAAACATATTATGGCCTGAACTAATATGAAGCGAAATGCAGGGATGATGGAATAGGGACGAGATCGCTCCCCTGTCCTTATCCCATGCTTAACCCATCCATGTCTGTGATTATGCAAAAGGCTTTCAAATCATAGCACCGATCGCACCATTAACCTGTTATTAAAGTGGCATTGCATTAATGCGAACCTCCGTTAATGCAAAATGCCAGCCAATGTTGCTTTAATTGACAGGTTAATGGTGGGATAATGATGGGATCTGAGCAACTTCATCTGAAAACCTGTTGAGCAATTGTTGTCATTCATGACAGGATAGAGACCCTTGTCTGATAATCTCCTCAGACTCCTCCATACTAAAGATGTCTGCGTAGGTGGTGGGACCAAGAGAAAGCCAAATCATAAGGTTTGGGCAGGCTTGTATGTGAAAGTACTGTCTTTCAGAAGACAATCGCCTCCTCTGGGATTCATCTGCTCATTTGTAAGGAGGCACATTTCAGGTATGATGGAACTCAGTTGGATAGTAGTCTCATAATTTATAATCTGAACTTTGAAACTGCACCCAGAAGAGAACAAATTCAGAGAACCGATTTAGAAACTGAAGCACTATGGTAATGCATTTCTATTGACCAATAATACATTCCATTAGGAATATTGTTTGCCTCAGTGGGTCAGCCCATTAGCATACAGTCAGATATGCTTAAATGCATCTTATTGACCTGTATAGTCATATGAATTACAGAGGAAGGAATCTGCTGTTGCCTATTCCATTCAGCTGTGAACTCCCACTGGTAGTTAAAACACAGTTTATGTTTATAATAATATCATAACATTAGCAGAAATATAAAAGCTCTTTCTCTCTCTCTCTCTCTCTCTCTCTCTCTCTCTCTCTCTCTCACACACACACACACACACAGAGAGAGAGAGAGAGAGAGAGAGAGAGAGACCTCAGTCCAATATCCCATCAGAATATTATAAATACCTGCTTGTGAACATATGCCACAATAACACTATGTTAGAATCCTGTTAGTATTCTACCAGATAGTGATTAGTGTTGAAGTATAGTAGTTGGGGATGATGGGGCTATAGCTGCAGTTAGAAATATAGATAGTGTGGTCTAGTGCATAGCAGGGCCAGGTGTCTTATCGGGTGGCCTTGAGGGCCTGGCTCTCTGAGCGGGGAATGTGGTTTCAGTTGTGTGGGAACCAGGAGGAGCTTCGCTTGGTGGGTTTCTGCATGGGAGGGGATTTTGGCTTTTGGGAATTCTGTTACTTTGTCTGTGGGGAGGTGTGGTTAGTCTCAGCTAAGAAGCTGAGTGAGGCACATGTCTGATTCTGGATCTATCAATAAAGTGCTGTTGATTATATCATCAAACTGACTGGTTGATAGTCTGGGGTTCTGGGTGCTAACTCTGACACACTATGTGACCTCCATGTAGAATAGGAAAATTGCACAACAATATGGCAACAACAGCCAGTTCTCTTCTCATGCTGTCTCTGCAAGTTTCCCTGGCAAGTTGCTCTGCTGGAACAAGTAGTTCTGAGTTAAGAAATGTCTAGGCATCTTATTCTAACCTCAGTGTATAGGGGAGATTCAACCTGTAACAGGATTCTGGCCAGTCATTGGAAACACATTTGCTTATTAAATCTACAGTTGCCTTGGCTGGTGATGGTGGCATTAGTAGTGGGTGAGGAGGAGAGGCAGCAAAACAGCAACAAATGTAAAGTGATGATCCGGGCGGGGGGTGGGGAGAGGTAGCAATGAAAGCCATATTTCCAGAAGTGAAGGCAGTCCTGCAGTTTGGGAGCCAACAAAGCAACCATCTGTTCTGATAGAAACAGCCTTCACTTTCCCATCCCTCCCTTCTGTTGCTATGCAGTACATTAATATGTGCCTTCTGCTGGCACAGCGGACCATCACACTGGGGTAAGCCACCAATCTGATTCTGGCTTTAGAGAATGGTAGAGAAGTAGGGTTGCCACAGGGTAAATTTGGGGTATGCAAAGTGACATTATTCATGCAGAAAATTACACATGCAGTTTGTGCATGGCTATGTGTTCCACATTGTTTACATTAATGCTCATGAGCATTTGGTTGTGCACTCAACTGCACAATATTACAATTCACTAATGAGGTACTGTTAGAGCATATTGAGTTATATTAAATTGGGGGGGGGGGGGGCGGTAGAATTCACTTTGAACCCAAGCTGACCTCCTAGGGGCACCACCATTTCTCCAAAGCAGAGATGTCATGTAGGCAGCTTGCAAAGGAGGGGGTAGAAGCCCTATAGATAAGACTGGAAAATCCCCACAGGAAGTTTGAGAGTTGCTAGACAAGAAAAAACATCTCCTCCAAAACCAGTACAATACATGCTGTTTGTTTTCAGCTTCACACCTGATGGCCCAGTGATTAAGTCAATGGCCATCTATTCATCTGTTTGCCTTCCTTGATTGTGTTCAGATCCAGTGCCTTGGTTCAGTCTATTCTCCGCCTTGGTTTAACAAAAGCCCAGGTCTTCATACCCTTTGTCTTGGCTACAGTTAAGCCATTAAGTTCATAGCTAAAGGCTAGAAATTGTCTATATAAGCCTCAGTCTAAGCACACACCGGTGTGCTACATTCAGAATACAGCCTGGCTTCATGTCAAACTGAACTCTGATTTTAGCTCCCTTGACCATTTCCCCCCACATTTCGGCAGCTATGTCATCTCATTATCTACATCCACATCTGGTTCCTGGAGAAGCCTTCGGAAGTAAGTATCTACCACAGATTTGCCTCTCTCAACTCTTTCCCGAATTTCCCTCCTTTACTTTCATTGCCTCTCTCAACTCTCTCCCGAATTTTCCTCCTTTACTTTCATTGAGAATTGTGTGTGTGCTCCTGTGCTGTGTGTTTGTTTTCCCCTTTTAATAAATATTTGGACTTAATTGGAGCAGTCTATCTCAGCGTTGTCTCTCAAGGGATTCTTGTGGACCTCTTGTAGATATCATGGAACACGATCTCGCGAGGGTGTTGTTAGGACCTTCCCTCTCAGCAATTGAGCTAAATTCAGAAATTCCCCTAATTTGATGCTTCCTAACATTACCATTGTATGATCTTTGTCTAATTCTGAAAGTGTAAATATAGTGTGGTCTCCTTGGATCTAAGATTTTGGCCAGTCTTGCAATCACTGGAGGATAGGATAGGTTATACATTTAGACCGGAATCTTGCATTGAAGTTATGTCTCCATAAGTGGACTTACATATGTGTGAATAAAAATTGGGAAATTTTGTAACATGTGTATCCAGGAGGGGCTGCTTACATTATCACACAGCAGAGCAGCAAAGAACTCTATGCTCATAGTGCACCAATGTGTATTCCACACAATGTACATCATGCACTGATGCATGTAAGGCATCAACGTGCAGCATGCACCGATGCGCATCAGTTATGGTGCACATTGGTGACTCTTGCCAGTGTCCTTGTATGCATCTTTGCAATCACTAATGTTACGTTTATGTAAAGTTAACATATACAACAATGAGAAAATTGAAATAGTAAAAAAGTTCCCATAACTTGGATCAGACATAGATCAGAATGGGAACAGTACTCAAGAAATCAGAAAACTAAGAATGGGGAGGTCAGCTCTGAAAGAACTAGAAACGATCTTAAAGTGGAAAGGTATGCAACTGAGCACAAAAGTAAGAATCATCGAAGCCACTGTATTCCCATCACCATGTGTGGGTGCAAGAGCTGAACAGTAAAGTGGATAACAAGAAAATCAATTCATTTGACATGTGATGCTGGAGAAGAGTGCTGAGGATGCTGTGAATAGTCGAAACGATAGACAAATGGGTCCTAGAACAAATCAAGCAAGAAATCTCCCTGGAATCCAAGATGATGAAGTTGAGGCTGTCATACTTTGGCCACATTATGAAAAGGCATGACTTATTGAAGATAATAATGCTAGAAAAGGTAGAAGGATGTAGAAAGAGAAGAGGACTGCATGCTAGATTAATCGACTCTATAAAGAAAGTCACAGGTATAAATTTATAGAATCTAAGCAGAGCAGTGGAGGAAAGGGAGTCTTGGAAATGTCTCATATACAGGATCGCCATGAGTCAAGATTGATTTGAAGGTGGTTAACAACAGCAAAGATAGTGTGAGTCTGGAAACCAGGGTTCAATTATCTGCTTGGCCATAAAACCCACCTTAGGCAATTTACATTCTGTCAACCTCAGGGGAAGGTAATGGCAAACCTCCTCTGAACAAACCTTGCCAAGAAAGTCCCAAGAAAGGTTCATCTTAAGGTAAAAGTAGTCCGTTGACATGAATGTCTAGTCGTAACCAACTGTAGGGGGCGGTGCTCATCTCCGTTTCTAAGCCGAAGAGCCAGCATTGTCCAAGGTCTGCTTTGGTGGTCATGTTGCCAGCATGACTACACTGAACACTGTAACCTTCCCACTGAAGTAGTAGCAATCGTGCTTTCGAATTGCTAAGTTGACAGAAGCTGGGGCTATTGAGAGGAGTTCACCCATCATGCAGCGCTCGGGTCTCAAACTACCAACCTTTCAATCTTCCGATCATCAGAACTGGTGTCTTAACCACTAAGCCACTGCATCCCTGTTCACCTTAGAGTTACTATAAGTTAAAAGCAACTTGAAGTCACACAGCAGCAACAAATCATAAAGTTTCACGAAATAAAAGGTTATGTAGGATTCCAGCAATAGCTAAAAATAAAAAGCAAAGGGAAAATGTTTTATACATAAAGAAACCATAATGTATCATAGAATCATAGAATCATAGAGTTGGAAGAGACCCTAAGGACCATCCAGTCCAACCCCCTGCCATGCAGGAAACAAGAAAGTTAGGCTAGAATGCTTTTCTGTGACAGCTGTATTTCTGTGCATAGGGATATATATATATATACTGTATATATACACACACACACACACACACGAAAGAGCCTTAAATGTTACTTTAAAACTAATTGCCGCAAAACCGTTTTACCCTCTTTTCTCCTGTTTGTTTGAAGTTACTAGCCCTTTGTTTTTCTCACAGATAATGTTTTCTGCTATGGTGGTTAGCAATATTTTTTGATAGGTCGATGAAGCCTCAGAAATGCTCAGATATGTATATGATCCCAGTTTGCAGCATGTCAGCTTTCTATTTTTTAATGCTATAGGGTAATAAAAAATAGATGAGGGAATTATTATCCCTTTATTATGGGAAGGAGCTGTACAGCACTTGCATATCAGTGGTTCTCTATATTTATGTTCAAGATGCTTCTCCTGATCAGAACAGACTAAATTATACATGAATTCATGCATATACATATTTCAATTCAGCTCCTTCATTAGGAATGTCTTGGCTCTTCCGAGTCTCTCCGACTTTAAGGGTTGAAAGGCCGTCCTTCACCCAGAAGCTTGCAAGAGTCTCACGGAGAGGCCGTTTTGGCTCTTTCCCATCTAATAATCCAGTTTAGGCAAGAACTGTTTAAAGTTTTTACTTCTGCTATGCCTTCTGGAAATGAAAACGAGGGAAATTATTATAACGTATTTTCTTCAAGAGACTCACACATAATATAAAAAGATGGCAGGAAAATGTCTTACTATGCTGATGAATCCAAAGGTATGCAGTCAGTGTCTAGAAAGTTCTGCAGGTCATTTCTGGGGGGGGGAGACATAATGTGCATGCATCCTCAACATATGATTTTGCTCTGCAAGCTTCTTGTGTCATTCCATGGCACCATCATCACAAAATGGTAAAACTATAGAGTTGCAAGGGGCCACAAGGGTCATCACTCCCTTCCACAGGAGGCTAGACTGCTCCCCTTCCTGCTGGCCTTTCGCCAGCAAGTAAAAATGTTTTTATTTCTGCAGGCTTTTTTAAAATCATGACAAGGTGGCTTTTATATGGGATATTGTGGTTTAGACCATTTAAAAAAACCTTTGTATGTTTTAATCTTAATTTTATACTGTTTTAACTAGATTATTTAAATTGGGGTTTTTCCCCCCAAGTTTTTCAAGTGTTTTTATCTTGTGAGCTGTGCTGGGTCCCTTTTTGGGAGAAAGGTGGCATAAAAATGATGTTAAATAAATAAATAAATAAATAAATAAATAAATAAATCTAATCCAAACTTCTCTCCTGCAGGAAGACATGACTAAAGCAGTCCTGAGTGAGGCCCTTCTGTTTAAAGACTTCCAAAGAAGGAGAGCCATCACTCTCCAAGCCAGTCCATTCCACTGTTCAGCAGTTTTTACTGTAAATGCATTCTTCCTAATTTTTTTAGGGGGAAACACTTTTCTTGTAAAATGAATCCACTGGTTCATGTGCTACTCTCTGGAGGCAAGCTATGCTATAACCACTGGTCTCTCTTTTAAGAGAAGTAAAGTTCTGTATAGGGAATACAACTAAATACCCGCTCTCAACAGCACACAGATTTACTTATGTTCAGCTGTTGAAGCTCCTGCAGCGTCCCACATCCATTCTGTGGCTGCTGGTGGTGATGGTGGGTATCAGAGATTCATCTGGCCATGCCCCTGTAGTCAGATGCACAATGATTACATCATCTGTTGAATAAATAAGTAAGTAAATAAATAAGTCTGTGAAGGTTTCATTTTGGTCATTGTAGGGATGGAAGTGTCCCCCCCCCCTCTCCAGACCAGTGATTTAAAAACGTCATAAGAAGACATAAGGTAGACCTAGGTCAGGAGACAGCCAGTATATATTAGACAGTGGTTCTAAAACTTTTTACCTTTGAGACCCCCTTTATAACTACATGCAGAATTCATCTCCCGCTTGACATAGAATATGAACAAAAATATTTGTCTCTTTTGTGTGTATATTTTTGTTCAAACATTCATGTATATTCCTATTTTTAACCGTTTAGAAGGATAAAATGTTGAAATAAAATAAAATAAAATTCAATACTTAACACATTTTTAAGACAGCTGAATATGCTGTCTGAATTTAAATGAGCGTTAAAGAACCGTCTCTTCCGGCATTATTTTACATTGTGAATTTTAAATGATGGATTTCAAATGTGGATTGTTTTAATATGTGTATATCTTTTTTGTCCTTTTAAACTGCTGTGTATTTTAACTGATATGGTGTGTCTGTCAATTGTTGCTGCTCCCCGCCTCAATCCATGGGGAGAGGCAAGTTATTATTATTATTATTATTATTATTATTATTATTATTATTATTATTATTA
>NC_056522.1:18898624-18910281 GCF_019175285.1 Sceloporus undulatus
AATTATTAAAATTTGTGCATGCTGTCACTCACACACAGCCACACTTGCAGCCACCAGTGCTCACAGATATGTACCTATTTAGTGATGCTCTTTCATATTTTCTTACTCTCTCAGACACATACCCACCCAGACTTTTTTTTCCTCTTGTGTATATGTGTGATGGGGACAAAATGGAGGAGGGATCTCATGTCTCCCTTGAGCAACCCTACACACACACACACACACACACACACACACGGGGTCCCACCCCTTGACTAAGGACTTTACTGCACCAGAATTGTAAGGTGTCACAGGATGTTATCACATGGGAGGAATGTCTCTCAATTTTGAAAGAAAAGGATGTAGGGCCAATTCAGAAATGAACACAAGTATGTAGATGGCTATCACACTACAGAAGAACACAGTGCCCATCCCAAAGCCAAAGCAGTGCAAACGCAAAAGAAATTGTCATATGAGTGCATACCCATCGTAGTCTAGAATTCAAATTAGCATCCCTGCACATGCGCAGTGAGGACAGAATCGGATCGTGACCTGTTTACACTCCCAGTGGGGCTTGCCTCCAGTTCCCATGGTTTTGCCTTGTTTCACATTATTTGTTCATTCATTACCCCTTATTTCACATTATTTAGCCAATTCACCAATTCAAAACCAATCCAAAGCAACCTTGTACTTGGTTTGAGCATTGGACTATGACTCTAGGAGGCAGGGATCGAATTCCACTGGGTGACCTGGTGCAAGTCACACTCTCTCAGAAAATGGCAATGGCAAACCCTTTCTGAATAAACATGCCAAGAAAACCCTGTGACAGGGTTGCGAGAGAGAAAGAGAGAGCTCTGGCCAATCCCTTCCCTCCAGCTGGAGTTTGCAAAGGAAAGAGCTGGAAAGGGCTGAGAGGAGGAGGGCGGCAGTGTGTGTGTGTCTCTGTGGGGAGGGCTGCTTCATCCCCAAAACAGCTCCAGAACTCCGAGAGGAACTTTGCGAGGCTGAGAGAAAAGCCCTCCACACCCAGAGGGAGGGAGGGAGGAAAGGAGGACTTTGGTGCTGGTCTTTTCACTTTTCTCTCTTGTGCTCCCTGGCTGCTCCCTCTGGGAGCAAAGGGGCAGGAAAAGTGGAGGAGCTTGGAAATGGCAGTTTGATTCTAAGGCAATCCAAGAGTGACCAAGACATGCGTTCCATACCTGCCAAATTCTAATTGAATGCAACTTTGGAGTGGAATAGGATTTGTAAATACTATATTTTCCCGAATTTACACATCTCTCAGTTGACCCTGAATTGGGTTCGAATTGACTTAGCATTGACTTCGCTTACATGTGATAACCTCTCTCGCAAAAACGTGAAACCCTATGATTGCCCCTGGGATCACACTGCATTGATTTTCCAATTTCTCTCATGTGATAACATCCACAGTCATGTTAGCCTAGGAAATGCAAACACATCATGTTGGGGAGATTCATTATTGCACAGCTCTTCTCAAACCATGGGCAACTTCATAAGGGAGAACATGGTCCTTCACACAGGCTGGACCTGAGCTGCATAAGGCTTTATAGGTCAAAACCAACACTTTGAATCGTGCCCAAAAAATGAACTGGCAGCCAGTGTTGCAAAAAGGGAGTTGCATGTTCCTTGTCACCAACTTCAAATAGCAACTTGGCCGCTGCCCTGTATTACTTATTCTTCCCTTACAGCTGTACATGGGCCTAAATCCAATGGTTAATCCCAAATAGAGTAAACATGACTCAATAGAAGATACACAAATCCTGAATTTCCAGTGTCCTGTTCCCACTAACAACTGGATTTCAGCCAAGCTTTCTGTCTTCCACCTGCACTCAACTTGTACATTTGCACATAAACCCAAATATTTCTCTTTTGGTTGCAGCAAAATAAATCCCTGTGTTGCCTGGGAGGCTGGTGCAAAAAACCACATGAAACCAAATTGGATGAAAGGCCACAACTTTATTAGCAACAGCAAACCAGAACAGAAGGGTTGGCACAAAGCATAAGGTCAGGATCTGAAGCATCGAATAACCCCACGGTTAATCGATAAGCAGCATACCTGGTGACCGCCAGGCGTTGGGATGACATAGGGGCTAAGGAACGCCAACTAGCTACCATCACACCAGGCACTCCCTGTTCTCCAAGCCCCTAGTCACCGGGTGGCTTAACCATGTTGTGGCCCTCGCAATGGCCACAACGCATGCCCAGCTTGCCCCCGGGTCCCTATTGACTCCCAAACCAGTGCTCCATAGCCCTGGTAACCAAACCAACCAGATCCTGGCCTATGCTGCCGCCCCAAGTTATGACAGAAAACCCCAGGCACCCAAGCGGAGGGTGGGTGGGAGAGCCGAGCTGAAAATGGCTGTGGGGCCTGGCCTGGCCGCATGGCCCTTATATAGGCCAAGGCCCCGCCTCCTCACCCCATGGTGAGGCTCCTCCTCCAGGGCAGCCCAACCATTGAGCTGCCCTGGAGGACTGAAGCCTCACCGTAGAGGCTTCCTCCGCCCCTACATGGCGGTGCGGGCAGAAGGGGCGGGCCCTTCCGCCCAGCCCACCAATCAGGGCAGAGGATGGCCCCAACCAGGAAGTTGGGGCCAGGGAACCACGCCGGCTCCCGGTGGCAAAGTGGCCGGCCCACGCAGTCGGGCAGCCGCGTTTTCTTGTCACGCCCAGTGGTACTGCTTTAACATTTGGGTTTGGTGTCTGTTTCTGTATTGCTTTGGCTTTGTCAATGTTCTTTCCCCCACTTTGTATAGATATTTGCTGTGTTCTTGCTGCTAGCAAAGAGGGGAAGGTTGACCAAAATAGTTCCATGCCTTCGAAAGAATTTATGACATTATTTTTTTAATCACCTTGTTTGAGGACCTCTGTTTAAGAAAGGCAGAGTTACTCTTCTGTCATGATAGGCTAGACAAATGGAAGAAATGTGCTGACTACTTCCTGATTCTATTTCTTTCTACCAGAGAAAAATCTTGCATGTCAAATTTGTTTTCTGGGTTCATATGCTACAAACGAGATGCTGAGCTAGGGGATGTAAATAAGAAGGACAAGATCCTAAGCCACATTCTGTGGCTGAGCCTTAGAAATCCTGTATGCATTTCTTCTTTCTTTTGACAAAATAGCTGTGGTACCAGATGGAATTTATATGTACACCCATAATTTTGATCACAGGGGCATCATCATTATCATGCATATATCCATCTACTTTCCATGCAAACAATGATGATTATAAGCAATTATTTTTATCTGAGCATGTGTGTGTGTGTTTATATCTTTTCTTCCTATTCTTCCAGTCAAGGAGGTTAAAAACACGAAGAAAATGTTTCCCAAAAAAATCATTGTGGGCAGAAAGCATCACCATCATCATTAGTGTGGAAAGAGCTACTGAAAATGGTCAGACTGTACTGACATGCTGTCCATGCTTTATTTATTCTTTTCTGTTCTTGTAATTACAAGAACATTCTTTTCTGTTCTTGCAATATATATGCATATATCCTGTAAACCACACTGGGCCAAAAACACCAAAAGAGTGAAAAAATGATGAAGAAAATGAGAAGGGGAGAGCATGAAAACAAACTAAAAATAGAGGTAAAGACACTGGGATTGTTAGACCAGTCCAAAAACCAATTTAAGCAATGGTATCTGTGCTCCTCATAGAAAGCTAAGTAGAGAATGACTAACAGAGCCCTATGCACAGCCAACAGAAATAAAGAAGGGAGGAATGATTGATGAGGTAAACTATAACCAACAGTCTCAGAGCAGGTTGAGGCAGACCGCTGCCTTGACTCAATGCAAGTAAATAGTTGATTAAATAATTGCAGATATTGAGTCAAGGCAGTGGTCTGCCTTGACCTACTCCTAGGCTATCAGGGCAAACACTCTAGCCCCAATACCAGTGTACATACTTATAGCCTTTTATCAGGTGGCTGATCACATACAACCCCAGAAACCCTCCCAGGGAAGTCTCCCCCTGTGATAATGTGGTGGTGTCTCTTTGGAGGTTTTAAAACAGAGGCTGGATGGGTGTCTGTTGGAGGTGCTTTGATTATGTTTTCCTATATGGCAGAGGTTGGACTGGCTGGCCTTTAAGGTGTCTTTCAACTCTTTGGACTGGATGGCCTTTGGAGTCTCTTCCAACTCTATGATTCTGAGATTCTATGATAATGCATGCCTGTTCAATTTTTTTTCTTTCCTAGGTTACAGGATGAAATCACAGCTGGTGTGGTTCCAAGGTCCACTGTTTCCCAGAACAAATGAGATTTGGGGAAGTGCGTGATAATGAGGAGTCCTCCCATTATCAGAGCCTTCTTTCCAGGGTTAAATGTGGAGAAGTACAGTGGTATTTTAAGATGGTTCAGCATCACAAGTGATGAGATAGCAATTGCCAGTGAGATGGGCAGAAACGTGAACCTTCTAAATGCTCCTGAGCAGAAGTTATAGAAAGTCTGAAACACTGCAAGGACTCTCAGATTCTCTCTCACTCTCTCTAAACAAACCATGAGGAGCTTCTAACAAAGGAACACATGGAAACAAGAGCTGTGGTTTGGGAAGGCTGGTGGAGACTGAGCAATGGGGTCCAAAGCCCCAGCTGTCCTTGAATAGCAAGGACTACAAATTCCATCTGATCTGTGAGCAGAATTGGGAGAGCTAGTCATGTCAGGTTTTTTTTTTAAAAAAAATCTTTCTCCTGATTTGGCTAAAACGATTTAACCTGTCTGCAATTTGTAAGTTTTAATCTGTGCCTGAAGGACAAAATGGTTCTTGATATAAAGAGATATCCTGTTTTTTTCAGCAAAAAACAAACAATGTACACATGTAAGGCCAGGTAAGCCTTGCACTGATTAAAATAAAGGCATAATGGACCTTCTAGAGACCACTTAAACTATCTTTGCTTTCCCAGCTCAAGCTTTTTGGCATTGCTTACTGCAGATATGTCATTGAGTCTAAACACTGAAAGTCTGTGTTTCTCCTGCCCTCCTTCAGCATCCTCCCAATGCTAATTTTAAAAGCCCTTTCAGCTAGGCAGAGGTCAAGGAATTAAAAAGGGAGCTGGATAGGTGTAAAAAGAATTTGTAAAAAGGAACATCATTGTTCAAAGCTTTGATAACAGAGGTCTAACATGACACACAGAAGAGATAATACAGTAATATCTCAATAAGTTGATCCTAACTTTGTCAGATGGCTTCTGAGTGATTATTACAAGAGAAAGGCCTCTGAGTATAATATAGTCATTATGTGGAAGGAAATGCAGCAACTTAAAGACACCTCCCCAAATCTACCATAGTTTCAAACAATGAATGTTAAACCCTTAAATGCTTTTAATATAATATGCACTTTAGCTCAGAGGGGTTTCTTATTGGTTAATAATATCTAAGGCCAGGGTTATGAGAACAAAAGGAGATTGTGAAGATAGCTGGGGACAATAAGCATTAAAATGATGAATACAAATGCAAACAAGACAAGAAGACATGATAGCCATCTTTAAATACTTGAAGGGATGTCATGTAGACAAAGGAACAATTTTGTCTTCCTCTGCTCTAGAGACTAGAACATGAACCAATGGATTCAAATTACAAGAAAAGAGATTCCACCTATGCATTGGGAAGAACCTCTATACTGCAAGAACTATTCAACAGTGGAACCTCAGAATGTGGTAGACTCTCCTTCTTTGTTGGTCTTTAAACAGGATAGCTGGCCGGATGGCGTACTTTAGTTGTGTATTCCTGCATGTAGGGAGTTGGGATAGATGCCCCTTTGTGATTCCTTCCAGATCTATGATTCTGTCATTCTATTATTCTAAGTATAAAGCCATGGATAGTTGAAGGGGAGAGAAATGTTCACATATATATGGTGGGATATGATAAGTAAGAACCTACCAAGGGAATTAGAAGTTAAAGTTGGTATCTCTATCAAAATGTCAGCTCAGTCTGTGGCAGCTGAAAATACAAAGGCACATTCTAAGTTTAGCATAATTACAAAAGGGAGCGGATATAAAAGTGCCAATATCACATTCGCTTATAGAAACCCAAGATATGTCCATACCTGGTATATTGTGTACAGTTTTGGTCACTGAACTTAAAAAAGACATTGTAGAGATGGAAAAGCTCCAGAAAAGGGCAATCAAAATGAAAACGAACACATCTATTGGACAGATTGCAATGGTTTTGGAATGTGTAGCTTAGGGAAAAGACAAGTAATGAGAAGTGTGATAGAGATAAATAAAATTAGGCATCTGTCATAATAATAGAAGCAGGTTCAGTCACTGAAACTGAATGGGGAGAAATTAAAGATAAATAATAGAAATGGAATGTAGAATTCACTGATTTGAAAAGGAACTAGATAAATTCATGGGGGCTGGGCCCATCAATGGTTACTTTTCAGGATGGTTATGCCTTACCTCTAGTTCCAGAAGTAGTATGCCTCTGTATTTCAATTGCTGGAGAATGCCAAATTGAAGGTGCAATTGCACTCATCTCATGATGGTAGGTTTCCTTTAAACAAATTTATGAACAGAATATTGGACTAGATACTTCCCCAGTCTAACCCAGAATGGCTGCTCATATGATCTTAAATCAGTACAAAGGTTGAAGAATCAGGAAAAAAAGAAGCAAAGTTGTAAAATGCTTAAAACAAAACAAAACAAATTAACAGTAAAGAAAAAAATATATCATATGCAGAAGCACAGTTTTAGAATGAATAAGAGACTCTCTTTTATCTATGAAACAGCAGCAAAACACAGACTTCTCTCTCCTGTCTGGGAGAAGCTCTACAGCCTGATGAAAAATAAAAGTACTTTTGTAAACAGACCTCTGAAACAACAGAAAGCAAAAAGGCACCTCTGTATTTTCATTCCTTGTTAATATAAACATACTATATTATATTCTAACTTTTTCCTGCACCCCCTGGTTTCTCTCTTACTGGTGCTGTTAGGAATTTGTCCCAGTTAGAAAAATGCATCTGGGTGCAACTACACTGTAGAAAGAATGCAGCTTAACACCTAATTGTCATGGTTTCATCTTAGGTGCGGTACAGACAGCCCAAAATTCAGCGTGGCAGTGGCAATACTAGGGTTAGGAACTGTGCACCAACCACACGGTCCCTAACCCTATTAAGTGTGGGGGAATGCACGTAATGATGATGTCATGCATGCACTGCATCCAAACGGCACGGCACACATGTGACATCTCCGTGCTGCCCAAGGCCACTTATGGCCTTTTTGGCCCCCTCATCATTGGTGTGGCAACCAAACAGACACGCCAACGAAGCAGAGGAGAAAGGGGCTGCAGCAGCCACTCCTTTCTCCTCTTTAGCGCCAGTGTGCCCTTGGCGCCTAAGGCACAAGGGCATCCCTTTTCTAGGCCAAAGAGACGCTGCATGTTTCCGCTTCTCTTTGGCCTGGAAAAATGCTGGATTGGGGCCACAGGGCTGCTGGTGAGGTTGCCCTGGCCCCAATCCAGTGCCAAAAGGGGCAGGTACAGGCTGTCCCTTTGGGGCAGTCTGTACCATGCCTTAGAAAACCCTGTGATTTGTAGGGCTCATTCCCACTCGGAGTTGTGATTGGATCTCTCCTGGGTTGTTTAATCCCCCTTTAATCCCCTTTGTCATTCACACTTGAGTGGGGGAGAGGAAGAATGGCTGCCATAGAATCATAGAATCGTAGAGTTGGAAGAGACCACTAGGGCCATCCAGTCCAACCCCCTGCCATGCAGGAAATCCAAATCAAAGCATCCCTGACAGATGGCCATCCAGCCTCTGTTTAAAGACCTCCAAGGAAGGAGACTCTATCATCCTCCGAGGGAGTGCATTCCACTGTCGAACAGCCCTTACTGTCAAGAAGTTCCTCCTAATGTTCAGGTGGAATCTCTTTTCCTGTAGCTTGCATCCATTGTTCCGGGTCCTGTTCTCTGGAGCAGCAGAAAACAAGCTTGCTCCCACTTCAACATGACATCCTTTCAAATATTTAAACAGGGCTATCATATCACCTCTTAACCTTCTTTTCTCCAGGCTAAACATCCCCAGCTCCCTAAGTCGTTCCTCATAGGGCATGGTTTCCAGACCCTTCACCATTTTTGTCCTCCTTTGGACATGCTCCAGTTTCTCAATGTCCTTTCTCAATTGTGGCGCCCAGAACTGGACACAATATTCTAGGTGGGGCCTGACCAGAGCAGAATACAGTGGCACTATTACTTCTCTTGATCTAGACACTATACTTTTATTGATGCAGCCTAAAATTGCATTGGCCTTTTTAGCTGCTGCATCACACTATTCACTCCTGTTCAACTTGTGGTCTACTTGGACTCCTAGATCCCTTTCACACGTAGTTTCATTCAGCCAGGTGTCCCCCATCCTATATCTGTGCATTTTATTTTTCCGCCCTAAGTGCAATACCTTACATTTTTCCGTGTTGAATTTCATTTTGTTAGCTTTGGCCCAGCTTTCTAGTCTATTCAGGTCATTTTGAATCTTGATCCTGTCCTCTGGGGTATTAGCTATCCCCCCTAATTTGGTGTCATCTGCAAATTTGATAAGTATGCTCCCAATTCTGTCATCCAGGTCATTGATAAAGATGTTGAATAGCACTGGGTCCAGGACAGAGCCCTGTGAGACCCCACTGGTCACTTTTCTCCAGGATGAAAAGGAGCCATTGTTGAGCACCCTTTGGGTTCAGCCGGTCAACCAGTTACAAATCCATGTAACAGTTACCTTGTCTAGTCCACATTTTACAAGCTTGTTTGCAAGAATGTCATGGGAAACCTTGTCAAAGGCCTTACTGAAGTCAAGATATACTATATCCACAGCATTCCCTTCATCTACCAAGCTGGTAATTTTATCAAAGAAAGAGATTAGATTTGTCTGGCATGACTTGTTTCTCTGAAACCCATGTTGACTTTTTGTGATTATGGCATTGCCTTCTAGATGTTCACAGACTCTCTGTTTAATGATCTGCTCCAGAATCTTTCCTAGTACTGATGTCAGACTAACTGGACGATAATTGTTGGGATCCTCTTTTTTCCCCTTTTTGAAGATGGGGACGTTTGCCCTCCTCCAGTCTGCTGGGATCTCTCCTGTTTTCCAGGAGTTTTCAAAGATTATTGCCAATGGTTCCGATATTACATTTGCCAGTTCTTTTAATACCCTTGGATGGAGTTCATCTGGTCCCGGAGACTTAAATTCATTTAGATTAACAAGGTGTTCCTCTACTATCTCTTTACTTATTCTGTGCTGAAATTCCACTATTCTGTCCTCTGTTCCATTATCCTCAGGTTGAGCACGCTTTGCCTTTTCTGAGAAGACTGAGGCAAAGAAGGTGTTGAGTAATTCTGCCTTTTCTCTGTCCCCTGTTAACATTTTGCCATCCTCTCGACGCAGTGGCCCTACCATTTCCTTCTTTTTACTTTTGCTGCGGACATATCCAAAAAAGCCCTTTTTGTTGTTCTTAACCTCTCTAGCAAGCCTGAGTTCATTCTGTGCTTTGGCTTTTCTGACCTTATCTCTACACTTGCTAGCTATTTGTTTGAATTCCTCTTTGGTGATTTCCCCATTTTTCCATTTCTTATACCTGTTCCGTTTAAAATTTAGCTGAGCTGATAGTTCCTTTGTCATCCATCCTGGGTTCTTGCGACACCTCCCATTTTTCTTTCTCACTGGAACAGTTTTAATCTGTGCCTTCAGTATCTCCCTTTTGAGAAACTCCCATCCATCCTGAACTCCCTTCTCTTTTAGTATTCCTGACCATGGGATCGCCCCCAGTATTTCTCTAAGTTTACTGAAATCCGCTCTCCTAAAATCTAGAATGTGTCTTTGACTTTGCCTGGTTTCTCCTTTCCACTGTATTACAAACTCCAGGAGAACATGGTCACTTCCACCTAATGATCCCACCACTTGCACCCCATTAACCAAATCATCCCTGTTGGTTAGGATCAGATCTAAAATAGCTGACCCCCTTGTTGCCTCTTCCACCTTTTGGACAATGAAATTGTCTTCCAGGCAAGTGAGGAATTTGCTAGGCCTTGAGGATTTTTCTGAGTTTGACTTCTAGCAAATATCAGGATAGTTGAAGTCACCCATCACTACTACATCTCTCCTTTCTGACTGTGTGGTCATCTGTTCTAGAAAGATATCATCCAATTCCTCAGTCTGACTTGGGGGTCTGTAGTAGATTCCCACCATAACATCCTTGTTCTTTCCCTCCTCTTTGATTCTTATCCAGATGCTCTCCACCTGGCTTCCAGGATTGATGTCCTGGATCTCTTCACTGGTGTAAATATCTCTTACATACAGTGCTATTCCTCCTCCTTTCCTGTTTGCCCTATTTCTCTTAAAAAGGTTATACCTCTCTATTTCCACATTCCAATCATGAGACTCATCCCACCAGGTTTCAGTGATGCCTATTATATCATATTTGCTTTGTTGTACTAGGAGTTCGAGTTCATCTTGCTTATTTCCCATGCTCTGTGCATTAGTGTAGAGACATCGCAGACCATGGGTCCCTTTTACTTGCTGCCTGTGCAAGTTTTTTTGCCTCCCACTGTTGAGTCCTTGCACTTTTTTTCTTGTTTCCTCTATGTCAGTTTGACTATTTTCGCCATCCTTTTTGCCTTCCTTAATATTGTCTCCCTTCCCCACGGAACTCAGTTTAAAGCCCTCCTGATCAAGTTCTTGAGACTGTTGGCAAAAACATTTCTTCCAACTTGCGTGAGATGCAACCCGTCCGTTGCAAGAAGTCCCTCCTCTTGGAACCGCAGCCCATGATCGAAGAATCCAAATCCTTCTCGGTGGCACCATTTGCGGAGCCAGTTGTTCACCTCTGCTATTTTCCTCTCCCTTCCTGGACCATGCCCTTCAACTGGCAGAAGAGACAAGATGACAACCTGTACATCCATTCCTTTCAGCTTCCTACCAAGCGCCTCGTAATCCCTTTTGATGTCCTGAAGGCTGTGTCTTGCAGTATCATTAGTTCCCACGTGGACCAAAAGGAAGGGGTATTTGTCAGTAGGCTTGACCAGTCTTGTCAGTCTCTCTGTCACATCACGGATCTTTGCCCCTGGAAGACAACCCACCTCTCGAGACATCTTGTCAGGCCTACAAATCACTGCTTCTGTACCCCTCAGCAAGGAGTCCCCCACTACGACCACACGCCTCCTCCGAGGCTTAGCAGCGACTGTTCCCTCGGGTGGGACTCTCAGGCTCCCCTGCTCTGTCCCTGAAGTCTGTCCATGCTGCTCTTCTCCTTGATAAGGGAAAGAGCTTCGAATCGATTCTCTAGCTGTAAGCTCCCAGAACAATCCCTTCTTGGCTTACTTCTCTTTGTGACATTCCTCCAGCTGTCTGCCTCCTGTGTATGGCAAGTGACCTCTTCCACCCTAGCATCTTCCTCTGCGTGGTACTCATCCAAGATTGTTAGTTCTATTGTGTCCAGGAAATCCTCTTGTTCCCTAATATGCTGAAGTGTAGCTACTCTGCACTCCAGCTGCTGCACTTTCTCCTCCAAGAGTGCTACCAACTTGCACTTGGTGCATGTGAAGTTCTCCACTTCTGTAGGCAAGAAGAGAAACATCCCACAAGAGTTGCAGGTGACTGCAGCAGATCCCTCGTTGTCCATACTGCAAAGTCTTCAGTAATGACTATAACAGTCAATCTACTGGGAATACTACTTTAAAGGA
>NC_056522.1:18910291-18931011 GCF_019175285.1 Sceloporus undulatus
ATGTCCTGGCTACTATCTTACACTTAAAGGCAAGGTTCTGTTTCAATATCTGATTCTAACCTGATGCCACTTGAGTAGAATTGTTGAGTTAAAGAAAATTAGAATTTAAAATACTGCCCAGCTGCTCCTCTTCTTCTCCTCTCTCTGGCCGGACTGTTCTTGAAGGCTCTGGAAGGTGGTATATAAAGCTAGTCTGCTAGCTCCGCCCTTTGTGACTCACAGATGTGACTCACAGAAGCTCTGCCCCTTCAGCAACAAGCACACGGTCTCAATATGGCTGCCCAGCTGCTCCTCTCCTTCTCCTCTCTCTGGCCGGACTGTGGAGAGAGGAAGAAGAGGAAGGGGAAAGAAAGAAAACGCAAACCCCTGAACAAAACTTACCAAGACAACCCCATGACAGACTTGAAGACACACAACAACAAAACAACAATAGAGGAGGGGTTGTGAGAAGGCTTAGGCACTTGTGGCTCCACCTCCACCTCATCCAGATGGACTGCCCTCCGGTGTGCACCTCACCTCACTGTCCATGGCAGCGACGGCAGCGGCATATAGCTCCATCTCCCTCTCCTCCTCCTTGGCATGACCCACCCTCGTCAGCCTCAGCCAGAGAGTGAGACTTGCCCAAGGGCACCCAGTGGGTTTCCCTGGCTGAGCTGGGAAAGGCAGAGGAAGGAAGAGAAGGCAAAGCCATGCTCCAAGGACTCTAATGAGGCTCCTGGCTTGCCTTGGCTCTCTCTCCAAGGAGGAAAGCCTTTCAACTTCCTCCTTGCTGAGGGGAGGAAGGGAAGACAGACTGCGCTGCCTGCCAGCCTTGGCTGAGCCCAAAGGGAGCACTGTGGGAAAGGAGATGCCCAAGATGGTGCCCTGTGGCTGCGCCCCTGAGAACAGCACCAGGGCCGGCTGAGAGAAGCTGGCAAGAGCCGGCACAGCCCCCCTATGCAAATCCAACCTATCGTTCCCACTTGTTAAACACGGTTTGGATTCGAGTCTTTTCAAAAGAACTGCCCAAAAACTAGTGTCAGGAAAGAGCAGTTCTTTTGTGTTTGTCTTGCTTCACTGCGGTTGAAACCAAGCACAGTAGGATCAGAACCGGTTTCAAGTGGGAACGATGGACATATAACTCAATTAGCAATTCATTTTAAACCCTAGTGGGAATGAGCCTGTAGTTTTGTGAGGCAGCAGCACTTTTAGGGAGAAGGCTCAAGATCTTGTAAACCTACAGTTACCAAGATTCCATAGGATGGAGCTGCAGTACTTAAAGAGATGTCAAACTGCATTATTTCTACAGTGTAGATACACCCTCTGTATTGATTAATCAGGTTATCATTATGACAATAGAACCAAAAATGATTTTTAAATTTTAAGGAAACTAAATACATATACATAACATAATACTGCACATATTACTGTCTGTCTTATGTTAAACTAACTCAGAGGATTGCCTTGGAGGATGGTGCATTCTCCTTAATTAGAAATGTTTAAGCAGAAGTTGGATGACGATCTCACAGGAATGCTTCAACAGTGGATTTGTGCACTGGCAGGGGTTTGAACTATACTGTATCAAGTCCTGTTCCAACCCCAAAAGTACTGAAAGAAATTAGATCCAGATCATCAGTGCAATGCAAACAATGTGTATGTTGTGTGCCTTCAAGTTATTTCCAAATTACGGTGATCTAAGGTGAACCTACTCTGGGGTTGTTTAGGCAAGATTTGTTCAGAGGAGGTTTTCCATTGCCTTCCCTTGTGGTTGAGAGCACGTGACTTGTCCAAAGCCACCCAGGGGGTTTCATGGCAGAGGTGAGAATTAAACCCCGGTCTCCAGAGACACAGTTCAGCACTCAAACCAGTACATGATGATGGCTCTAATAAATGCAATCAAAAATGCAGGGGAATATGAACATTGTAGATGGTACTCATGTAAGGATGACTGAGTCACAGTGCTGTAGTGGACTGTTTTGCCCCATTTTCCTACTCTAGTAGGTAAACTTTTGACTCAATGAAATAATTTTAAAGGAATATAGACATTTCTTATGGCTATTGAGAGCTGGACTATCTTTCTCCTCCTGTGATCTGGACTCACACTTTGGTCATCATACTTCCCAAGAACACAACTGGTTGACTGGCCAAACCCACAGGGTGCTCAACAATGGCTCCTTTTCATCCTGGAGAGAAGTGACCAGTGGGGTCCCACAGGGCTCTGTCCTGGGCCCAGTGCTATTCAACATCTTTATCAATGACCTGGATGACAGAATTGGGAGCATACTTATCAAATTTGCAGATGATACCAAATTAGGAGGAATAGCTAATACTCCAGAGGACAGGATCAAAATTCAAAATAATAATAAATAAATAATAAAATATTTATTTATATCCCGCCTTTCCGCAGATCAAGGCGGCTTACAGTATAAAATGCAACAGTACAATAAAACCAACAAGGAAATTACAGTTAGAATAACAAGCACAGATTAAAATAACAATGTCCAGCTAGCTCGAGATAACAAAACAATAACAGTGCAATAACAGTGGGGGGAGGGGAGGCAGCATTGAGGACAGTTAGGGGAAAGCCTGTTGGAATAAAAAGGTTTTTAACCCCTTTTTAAACTGGTCAAGGGAGGTGGCCGAGCGGAGCTCACCGGGAAGCAAGTTCCAGAGCTGAGAGGCTGAGGTGGAAAAGGCCCTCTGCGTTGTTATAACATATTTCGCATCTGGAACTCTCAGTAATTGCTTCCCAGCAGATCTGACCTGAATAGACTTGAAAGCTGGGCCAAAGCTAACAAAATGAAATTCAACACGGAGAACTGTAAGGTACTGCACTTAGGGCAGAAAAATAAAATGCACAGATATAGGATGGGGGACACTTGGCTGAATGAAACTACGTGTGAAAGGGATCTTGGAGTCCAAGTAGACCACAAGTTGAACATGAGTGAACAGTGCAATGCGGCAGCTAAAAATGCCAATGCAATTTTAGGCTGCATCAATAAAAGTATAGTGTCTAGATCAAGAGAAGTAATAGTGCCACTGTATTCTGCTTTGGTCAGGCCATATTGTGTCCAGTTCTGGGCACCACAATTTAAAAAGGATGTTGAGAAACTGGAGCATGTCCAAAGGAGGGCGACAAAAATGGTGAAGGGTCTGGAAACCATGTCCTATGAGGAACGACTTAGGGAGCTGGGGATGTTTAGCCTGGAGAAAAGAAGATTAAGAGGTGATATGATAGCCCTGTTTAAATATTTGAAGGGATATCATATTGAGGAGGGAGCAAGCTTGTTTTCTGCTGCTCCAGAGAACAGGACCTGGAACAATGGATGCAAGCTCCAGGAAAAGTTATTCCACCTCAACATTAGGAGGAACTTCCTGACAGTAAGGGCTGTTTGACAGTGGAACAAACTCCCTCGGAGTGTAGTGGAGTGTCCTTCCTTGGAGGTCTTTAAACAGAGGCTTGGATGGCCATCTGTTGGGGATGCTTTGATTGTGATTTCCTGTATGTCAGGGGGTTGGACTGGATGGCCCTTGCGATCTCTTCCAACTCTGTGATTCTTTGATTCTATGATTCTATGATTCTATGAAGACTTGACATTATCCTTCAATCATCCTTAACTATGAACAGTTTTACATGGACAAATTCCCCTCCATATCTTCAGTGTAGTTTACACCAAATTATGTGTAATCCTGGGAGGGCGCAACTACTATAGCTATCCTAATTTTTGTTTTGTTTTGATTGTTCTTGATCATTTACTACACTTCCCAATGATAATTCCTAGAGGAGTGTAAGTACATAAGAGTCTTTGTGGTCCATTTTTACTTGATCATTTCAGAACAGAGTTCAGCCTCCCCTATTCCAGGATCCATGCTTGAATCTATCAAAGATCATAGCTAGACAGATCATGGCATCATCTCCCACACTCTACCCTAACTAAAATCATAAATAACATGCCTGTAAAAGGGTAGTTTGGGGAAATCCAGTTATTTCCCTGGAATTAATATTTATAATATAACTGTAAGTAGTATAATATAATATCGTTTATAGTATAATATTATAGTATAGTTCTTTTGCATCACACAGACCCTAATTCCCACTTCTCCCTTCTTTACTGGTTTAAAATTCACTTATTCTCCTGATATTTGTGAGTAATTTACTTTAAATGGCAATCTCAATATTAATCTTTCAGCAAAATCAAGTGGTGCAAACCTGGACAGTTTGATCAGTTCCACAAGAGAATCCTTTACCCCTAGGAATTTTTAACTGGCTCCAGCTTTCATTTTAATCAGCAATCTTCTCCAAGCCAGGTGTATAATTGCAACATTCTTTAATTTCTTCCTGGTCTTTTCTTGTGAGATCAAACATCTAACCAAATAAGTCTTTTGAAGATGAGGTGGAGAAGGCTCGACATATCAATCTGATATCCTTTCAGGAAAGGAAGTAATGGACTGCACAGAGTGAGGTTTTTTGAGGGAAATATTTCATTTTTTCATTTTTCTCTCTCTTTCTCTGGAGACAAATGGGAGCTGTTTTGCTATTACACAGTTCTGTGCTTTTGTGTTAAGGAAGTATGAACAAATATTATTCTGGGGTGGGGAACTTTTTTTTTAATGTAGGAGAAAAAGCATCTCACTGGTGGTAGAGCCAAAGACAGAAATGAATGCAACCAAGCCTTCTCTTCCTCCACATTTTTCTCTCCCACCTTCCTTCTATCTTCCCTTTTTCATTCACCTATCAGCCCTCTCTCTCTGTTGATCCCTCTCTTCCTCTCCCTTCTCTCATCCCTTCAGTCTCTCTTTTTCTTTGGTAACTTCCTTTCTCAGGGGCTCTTTTCACTCTACACACCTATGGAGATTATCGCACCACCCTTTCCTCCTGCAATAGACGTGGGATGTAAACTTCAATAGGTAGATTTTATCACACACACGCATGCCCAGGCAGTAGGCATCCTGTACCCAATCTGGGCTTCTACCATACCTTCTTTGCAAAGTGCGGGAAAAGCCTGGATTGTGTAGGGGATGCCTCCTGCATGGGCACAGGGGTGTGCAATAAAATTTGCCTATTGAAGTTTACATCCCATGTCTAGCACTAGAAGAAAGGGTGGTGCGATAATCTCCCAAATCACTTTGATATCACTGTAACTGCTATAGTTGCATTGCATCCAATGGAGTCCTGGGATTTGTAGCTTGGTGAGGCTACAGGGCTCTTTATGCGAAAATTCAAAATAACTCACAACATTACAAGTCCCAAATTCCATAGGATTGAGCCATGGTAGTTACAGTGGCATCGAAGTGATATGCATGTATAGTACAGTGGGCCCTTCCCTTACGCAGGAGATCTGTTCCGCCCCCTCCCCCATGGTGTGGTGTGGTGCGCACACCATGGGCACATCTCCCATTACTTTTTCCAGGGTGCATCATGGCTCCTTCCAGGGGGGTTTTCAGTGTATGCTGAAAGCCATGTATATTGCACCCACATGCACTGTATATACTCTAACTGTCCTGATTTTAATTGTTTTTAAAATTATTGTTCTGATAATTTGTCAATTTTTAACTTGTGAGCTGCCTTGGGTCTCTTTTTGTGAGAAAGGTGGCACAGACGTAAAATAAATAATAACTCTCTGCCATCCCATGTCCTCAGCAGCTTTAAAAATGTCTCAGTTTCTCTCTTTTCCTTCAACTTCCCACCTGTGTTTACTTGAGTTATCACAAACTGAGTTCAAAGTACAAAAGGAGAGAACAGGTGGAATCTTGACCTCTCCGATAAACTCAGCAAAGTCACCTTCTCCTACCTTTTGCATTCTTCTTCATTGATCATATTTACTATCTTGACCATGCTCTGATGTTGCATGGCCGCATGGGCCCTAGTTTTCATCCATGAAATGTTGAAGGATATGGTATAGAGCAGTGGTTCTCAAACATTTTAACTGTGTGAACCCCCTCCACTTTACACCTACATGTAGATGTTGCACCCCCCCCCCAACATAGTATGTGAATAAAAATATTTTGTTTGTTTAGTGTGTGTATTTTTGTTCACACATTCATATACAGCCAGCCCTCCTTATCCACAGATTTTTTTTTATCCATGGATTCAAGCATCCACAGCTTGAAAATATTCAAGAAAAGGATAAATTCCAAATAGCAAGCCTTGATTTTCCATTTTATATTAGAAACACCACTTTCCTTTTCCATTATATTTAATGAGACTTGAGCATTTACAGATTTTGTTATCCACTGGGAGTCCTGGAACTCAACCCCAGTGGATAACATATTTACTATCTTGACCATTTTATAAGGAAATATCTCTTCTCTTCCCCTTGCTTCTCCTCTCAGGAAGACGTTCCAAGTACCCTCCTTGTCTTTCTCTTTCCCTCCAGGACAGAAAAAGTTTGGTAGGAAGAGAAAGGGGGCATCAGGTCCTCCAAGTCTTACAACCCGTTTCAGCAACTTTCATACCCCTGTTGAGGGTCCTATCCCACTGTTTGAGAACCAGGGATGTAGAGTGAAAGACACTATGATTAACTTCTTATATCACCCTCAAATCTTTCTTGTTATCACCTTCCCTCTTCACCGCTTCTCAACCACTTCCTCTGTTCCTGTGTCCTCTTCCTTGTAAAATACTCTTCTGGGAAGGGCACAGATCACTGTTGCTGGACATCAGAAACAAGCTCTTGCAAAAGACTTTTAAAATCAGAGTGAGGGATGCATGGGTCTGTGGCTCTCCAGGTTGTCGACTGATAAGTGAGTGGCTCATAATCAGCTAATAAATCTAAATTTAAGTGCAAATGGCAAAACACCAATATAGTTCCCCTTCTTTCTCTCTATGCACTGTACTTATCCAGTTTTCTTTAAGCAAAAGGGAAAGCAGCTGCTGTGACTCTGCTAATACACCTGAACCAACCAGTTGAATTGTGATGCTATAGTGGCTGGCATGGTGCAGTGGTTTGAACATTGGGCTATGATTCTGGAGATCAGGGTCTGATTCCTTTCTTGGGCATTGAAACCTAGTGGGTGACTTTGGGCAAGTCACACTTTCTGAGCATCAGAGGATGGCAATGGAAAACCCTGTCTGAAGAAACTTGCCAAGAAAACCCTTAAGGTTGCCATAAGTCAAAAAATGACTTGGAAGCAGAAAACAACAACAAAATGGTCTAATGAGAAGGGCTGAGTCACTGTCCACCAGACTGCCCCAGGCATGCCAGCTCTCATTCTGATAGAGTATCTCAGATCTTTGAATCTGCACATAGTCCTTTTGTGCTGAAGAGAAGAAAATATGACACTGTTTATCTGTCCCGCTCATGCTGTGGCAATAAAAAGAAATTAGATCTCGTCATCCATGGGCCTTATTTGAGCTATAGGCAGAACTAGTGACCTTCACTCAGATGATTAGCATGCTAGGCTGACAGCCTGCCTCCCATCCAGAAAGACTGTCTCTCATTTCAGAGGTGAGAAGAGAAGAGATTTCACTTCCTCCACTTGAGAATAGAGCAGGTTATTAGTTTTTGTTTCCTCCTTTTTCTTCAAGTAAATGTATTCTTTGGTGCTGAGGATGGCCAACAGACCAAAAATAGAAAAGGAGGAAGAAGGATCAGTCCCAACATGATCGTACTTTTCATTCTTCTGTCTGTTTTTTGCTGTTTACAGGAAGTTATCAAACACAGAAAACTTAGCTTGTCTGCATGAGATGACATCAGAAAGGCTGCCTTTAGTTAGGAATAGGGAAAAATACTCAAACAAAGGTAGGTGTGTTGATCCATACCCTCCAACTGTCCCAGTTTGGCAGGAATGATCCTGATTAATCCTCTGTTACTTTAGAAATGTCCCCATTTCTCACTCTTTCTCCTGTTTCCTCCCTTTGTCCTCTGATCATTTCAACTGCTTCAAACTGAGTTTGACATGCAAAAGTAGTTTGTATTCAGGTATCTCAGAAGGAGGAAAAAGGGGGAAGAGAATGAGGTGGTACTGTTGGATGATAAATTAACCCTTTTGTAAATCCAGTGGATTCTGTAGGTTCACTCTAACTGGGAGCCAGCATGGCGTAGTGGTTTGAATTTTAGACTATGACTCTGGAGACCAGGGTTTGAATCCCAGCTTGACAATGTAAACTCTTTGGATGATCCTTGGCCAGTCAAACTCTCTCAACCACAAGAGGTGGTAATGGCAAATACCCTCTGAAGAAACTTGCCAGGAAAGCCTCATAATAGGGTTGCTATAAGTCAGAAATGACTTGAAGTCACACAACAGTAACAACTCTAGCTTGGGCAAAGATAGGATTCAGACCACAGAGCTTGGGTTTAGCATAGGTCTGCAGAGAAATTTTGGACATTATCACATGAGCCTTGTTCTTGTTGTAATAGCATCAGTTGATAAAAATGGAAACATACCAATTTCAGAGCAGCCATTATCACAGGACTTGTCAATCACATGACTAGGGCTGCTTCTGCCATTGCAATCCATTCCACACTCCCCCTCAAGGTTGCCATAAGTCAGAAATGACTTGAAGCACACAAAAAGCAACAATACTAGCTGGGGTGAACATTGGATTCAGACCACAAAGCCTGAATCTAGCATAGGTCTGCAGAGAGATTTTGGACATTACCACATGAGCCCTGTTCTTGCTGTAATCATGTCAATTGATAAAAATGGAAACATACCAGTTTCAGAGCAGCCATTATCACAAGTCTGCTTCTGCCATCATGATCCATTCTACACTCCCCCTTAACCCTGACTCCTGTCCTATGTCCTACTCAATATGCCTTTTGCTTTGTTTTTTTTTTTATTTTTACTTTTTCATACACTTCTAGAGTTATACTAATACGATTTAAGTTTTTTTTTTTTAAAAAAGACAGAAAATAAAAAAATATAAATGAAATGAAATCAGCTTGCTTAGGAATAGCAAGGGAGGACAGTGGGAGAGGAGGAGACACTGACGCCATGTGACTGCCAATATTGCACCTGCTCCAGCAGTGATGTTTTGCACCAGAAGATTAGCCTCATTGTGAACTTATTGACAGGTTTTCCCCATCATTGAAAAGAGACCCCTAATCATGCTTTGGCGACATGACAACTAGGGATCTTAGGCAACACTGTGTGATAAGTATTTCCAAAGGCTGTTTTTTTCAGTGTGGTGTAGTATTTTGAGTGTTGGACTATGACTCTGGGGACCAGAGCTTGAAACTCAGCTCAGCTTTGAAACTTGCTAGGTGACCTTGGGCAAGTCACATGCACTCAGCCTCAGAGAAATCACAGAATCATAGAGTTGGAAGAGACCACAAGGGCCATCCAGTTTAGCCTCTGCCATGCAGGAACTTATAATCAAAGCATCCCTGACAGATGGCTATCCAGCCTCTGTTTAAAAAACTCCAAAGAAGGAGAGTCCCCCACACTCTGTTGAACAGTTCTTACTGTTAGGAGGTTCCTCCTAATCTTATGGTGGAATATCCTTTCCTGTAGCTTGCATCCATTGTTCCATGTTCTAGTCTCTGGAACAGCAGAAAATAAGCTTGCTCCATCCTCAATATGACATCCCTTTAAATATTTAAACAGCGTTATCATATCCAGCTCTCTAAATCACTCCTCATAGGACATGGTTTCCAGACCCTTCACCATTTTAGTGAAGGCAATGGCAAATATGCCTTCTGAACAAATCTTATCATCGCCATAAGTCAGAAACAACTTGAAGGCACAGAACAACAACAACTATGGTTTAAAATCCATGTTTTAAAGCTGACCAACCTGGAATACATGATTGAAAGCAAGGATGGAGGAGAGCACAGTGACCTGACATGGGTGCCCATCCCTCCCCAGCTCTATAAATGGTGCGCTCCAGAAGTGATCCTCGAGAGGTCTGCAACCACCCATTCTGACGTCTACAGCTTCTGTGTGGTGATGCAAGAGGTGCTCACAGAAACCATTCCCTGGGATGGACTCAAGGGGTCAGACATTAAGGATCTCATTGCTTCTGGTTAGAAGCTGATGCCAGGCTCCCCAAGCCCTATTACAATATTGTGAAGACTGGCCTGGAGTTCAAGCTGAAGTAGCACACCATGAACCTGCAAGACATTCGCTACATTCTGAAAACTGACTTAAAGGAGTTGATTGAGTCTTGCAGGAACCGCCCCGGTGAAAATTGTGGGCCACCGAAGAATGAGACCCGTTAAAAGAGCCCTCCTTCCGACCACCATCTTGAGGGGGAGAGAGGCAGGCCGGCGGCAACAGGCCTCAACTGATGGCTTTGACTGCTTTGTACATGGTTTTTGAGGATTTTTGTTGAATTGTATGAGATCGCTGATGTCACTGTTGATGTATTGTATTGCTTTGTGCTATAGCATGTGACATGTATGTTGTGAACCGCTTTGATCTGGAGGAAAAGTGGTATACAAATAAATATTATTATTATTATTATTATTATTATTATTATTATTATTATGTGTATTGCAGTGAATGATCATGCCTGTAGAACTACTGTGCTGATACAGAGTGTTACTTGGATCTGTAATCTTGACCATCTTAATACATAATTAAATATAATTCCAAAGAATAAAAACAATAAGTATGCTTACAGTAAGTTGTAGCTTTAGGCTAAAGTGTTTTAACAATGTTTTTTATAATATTTAAATGATTGTATGTACAGTGGTACCTCGGGATACGAAATACCCAGGTTACGAAATTTTCGGGATACGAAAAAATCCCATTGGAAATCATTGTTCCGGGTTACGAATGTATTTTCGGGTTACGAAGAAAATTTTTGGTGCTTTTCGGCGCTTTTTCGCACGAAACGCGGCTTTTCCCCATTAGCGCCTATGGCAATTCGGCTTACGAAGGCTTTTCGGGTTACGAAAGCGGCCGCGGAACGAATTACTTTCGTAACCCGAGGCACCACTGTATGTTTATCTATGTTGTACTCCACCTCGAGCCTTGGGGAGAGGTGCGTAAGAAATAAAGTTTATGATGATGATGACAATTGATTACATCTATCTGTTTATTTATTTAATTTATATCATACCTTTTTCTGGGCATGAGACCCAAGGCAGCTTCCACAAACCTAGATTTCACTCAGGTATAATTTAGAGACAGTAAATCAGAATATCGATATGTGATGTATGCTCCATTTGATAACTGCTCAATCAAACATGAGAATTTCTTCAGAGTAATACACACAAAAACTCACTTATTCTAATCTATCAAATGTCATATAATGCATCCTGTAGTGAAACCACACACTTGAATAGCCTGAGTTTGCAGCAAAAACTCTAAATGGTTTGGGAAGGTTGTTTGGATTATAAAACAATACCCCCTCCCAACAATACTACACACTTTCTAACACAGATTGTAAGAACAAATACCAGATGCCAAAGTACAATCCCTGTAGTCTTTTCCCTTGGCAATTAGTGGGCACTTATGCAGGCCATTTTAGTGAAAGTGATAGCGCTTTCTCCGTTTATCAGCTTTTGGCTTTTCTAAGTGGCAATAACCGAGTATTTTGTTTCTTTTTTTCTGGTGAACATGTAGATCTTCCTGTAATGCAAAATCTCATTCTCTGTATTTGCTTCAGGCATCTTTTTTTTAAAATGAAAAATGAAAAAAGCATTTCAGCCAGGCTCACTAATTAGCATTTTTACTGATATGTAGTAAAACCATTAAAGCCCCATTAGGCTTGCTCGGTGTACATGAATTTACATGTTTAAATGACCTACTTGCCCAGGCGAACATCTGCTCTTGCATTTTTTTGTCAGAATGTGGCATGACTTCAAATCCACACCATTCCATCACCCTGCACAGGAGCTTTCTTATGATCATGAGGGAATTGAAACTGTTCCCATCCCTTGGCTACGTCAGACAAACCAGGAACATCAGGGCAAGATATACCCAACATTAGGAAGAACTTCTTTACTGTAAGAACTGTTCAACACTAATAATTTGCCTCAGAGGATGGTGGACTATTCTTCCTTGTGGGTCTCTAAACAGAGGTTGGATGGGCATCTTTCAAGTGTGTTTTAGCTATATATTTCCACATGGCTGGAGGCTGGATTTGATGGCCCTTGTGGTCCCTTCCAACTCTATGAATCTATTATTTTTTCATGCTTCATTTCTGTCATGCATTTTATTGAATTTATACCTTGTCTTTCTCTCAGAATGGGATCGATGGTGTCTTACAATAATTTAAAAGGAGATTGTGGTCTTGTACAGACCAGCACTTTGGCTCAGCTGGTGGGCAGAGTTGTGGCGTAGCATCACGATGCACACCCCAGCTATGTGCCACTCCACATGGCGTGTGGCATCACAGTGCTCCTCAGGCACTGTGTCCATACAATGCAGTGCTGAAGGAGCTCCATATAGCCGTGATGCCAAGGCTATGGCACCCTTTCCAGTGTGCAAAAAGGACCCACTTTTTGCAGCTGCTTTTTGTGCCCTGGAAAGGCCAGTTGCTGCGGCCCTCGATCTGGCTGAAGAAGGGGTGGCTGGAGGCCGCCCCTTCAAGGCTGTCTGAGTTAATTTTTTTATATAAAAGTTTTTTTAAAGGATTAAATTACAGTATTATAAATTGGGATTACAAGAACTAAGAAGAAGACTAGGAATTGGAAGGGCAGCCATGAAAGAACTAGGTAAGATCCTACAGTGTAAAGATATACAACTGAGAACTTAAGTTGGACATGTCCAAGCCATTATATTCCTCCTCATCATGTATGGATGTGAGAGATGGACAGGGAAGAAATACAACAGAAAGAAAATAAACTCATTTGAGATGTGGTACTGGAGAAGGGTGCACTGCTGAGGCTATTGTAGATGGCCAAAAAGACAAAGAAATGGGTCTTTGAACAGATTAAACCAGAATTGTCCCTGGAAGCCAAGATGACAAAATTGAGGCTGTCATACTTTGGCCACATCATAAGGAGGCATGACTCACTAAAAAAGATAATAATGCTAAGAAAGGTAGAAAGCAGTAGAAAGAGAAGAAAACCACACACTAAATGGATAAATTCAGTCAGAGGTCAAGGACCTGAATCTATAGGACCTAAGGAGACAGTGGAGGATAGGGGATCATGGAGACGTCTCATCCACAGGATCAACATGAGTTGGGACTAACATAAGGACAGTTATTAACAACAGCAACATTATTTTAAAAAACATGTTGAAAAACAGTTAAAAACACATTTAAAAACATAATTGGTCTTATAGGATGCCCAGTTACTTTGTGTGGACCTTCAAGGTCATGTAGGTAGCAGTGCAATACAGGTAATTTTCTATTATCGCATCCAGGTTCTAGAAATTTCTCTCCAGCTATAAATGTCTATCACCATCTTTTTTACTTTTTAGATCCCAGTGCAAGACTTGTTGAGACAACCCTGAGGTTAACAACAGAATGTGGTTGCTATGGGTTTATCTACAGAATGTGGTTGCTATGGGTTTATACCTTGAAGGATGATGTATACAGAGAAAGTCCTCTAACAAAGATTTCAATTGTTGGGCAGCATCATGCGGTTATTGCCTATCTCAATTCCATAGCAAGTAACCTTTATGTCAGATGTATGCATGTGGTGTTGGCTTCCATAGAAAATGACTGGGCACCCTATAAGACCAATTATATCTTATGAAGAGAGACTTAGGAAATGATTGAAGGCACACAACAACAGGGTTGGAGGTGGAGCTTTCCCTAACATCACCCCATAATCATTTGTCACCCCATGCAAGAAAATCAAATCTTAATCATTCTGCACTCTCCTATGAGAACCCCCAAAGATGAGATTGCTGCCTTTCCCTGAGCACCTCTGAACACAAAAACCTCTGGTATCGATATAAAATTGTTCACTTGATGTTTAACATACTCAGACTAATACTAAGGTTTTGACTATTTATACATGCTACACTATGCTTCACAAGTGCAAACTGAAGGGATATATTTAGCTTTCTACTAGGAGTCGTGAAATTGGCATCAAATGCAAGGAAAACTGGCATGAGAGTTCTCCAATTTCTTCTGCTAAATGCAGAAAGGAGGAGACAGACACTTATTAAACACCCAAGAACCCCTTGCTCTTTGCCAGAGTATCTTCATTTGGAGATCCTGAGGGACATCAAACCATTCAGAAAGGGGAGCCTTTCCATCTGTATTTTACTGTGTAGAAACACTTGGCTCCCTTCCACTATGGCATTGTATTCCTCTCTTATTTAAAACAGGGGTGTGTGTCAGTCACTAGTTTGCTCTTTTTAGCTTTACAATTCAACAAAAGACCTTGAAATCCACTAACACGAACTTGATCTGGTCACTCATTTGTTTCCCCCCACCCCCATAAAGCAATGCACATGTTCACGTTTTCCCACCAAGGATTGAGTTTGAAGGTTGATCTCCTTTGGGTCAATGAGCCGGCTTTGTGCTTTTCTGGAAAAGCATTTTATCAGCTTGGCTGGGATGTTTGTGTCGGAACTACAAAGCCAGGCTGAAAGCAGTCCTTGCTTTGAACAGACAGGTTTCTGCCAGTAGTGGCTGAAGGGTGAATGAAGTCCACAGTTTTCATCATTACCAGCATGGGAAGTCGCCAGGACTAAGGGCTGGTTTCCCACATTACTTGAATTCTTAAAATAACATGCAGAGAAGTGGCTGGAAAATACCTAAGAATGCATTGCTTTGATGAAGGGCAAACTGAGAGTTGAGAGACAGGATCATTTCACATGTTGTGTAGGCTGTATTATCACATAATAAACATCAGTTCGAAAAATGTGTCAAATGTCAAAGGAGCAATAAAGCCATGGCGTTTAAAAAGGTTACCCTGAATAGCACCATCCATATTCTGGAGCGATCTTGGCAAACAAGATATGAAAAACCACAGCATAACATAACTTGTCTGGGTGGAATACAATTAAGGCTTTGCATTCTCATTAACAGAGCAAAGAAGTAACACAGTTATCTGTAATGAGTTACTTTTTTTGTAACACCGTTACTTGTAATGAGTTACTTTTTTGTACCACAAGGATGGTACACCCTCAATACAAGTAGGAATGAAGTAGTTCTAATAGGAATGAATTGTTGTAATGAGAGCACAATAAAGTTGGACCCACAAAATAAAAAGAGTGGGAATGAAGTTCCATTAAGCCACCTTAAATCCCAGGCCTGAGGAAAAGATGGGTTAGTAATAAAGGTCAGTATTCAGAACTTTGAATTCTGCCAGAAAATGGACTGGCAGCCAATGAAGCAGTTTGAACAAGGGAGGTATATGCTCCCTATAACCAGCCTGAGTCAGCTGTCTAGCCACAACATTTTGGACCTGCTGAAGTTTCCAAAAGCAGCTTATGTAGAATGAATTACAATACCCCAATCATGTTTTATGCCTTCAGATGTTGCATTCAGTTATGTCTTGATTCAATGAATGCCTTGATTCAATTGTGAAAGTTCTCATTCAAGATAAGGATTGGATCTCACAACTAATGCATAACTGCATAGGGAGATTTATATTGCAGAGCCCCAATGATTTCTCCACTTCCATCAATTTTAATATGAACTTACTTTCAGCTTCTTTCTATGGAGCTTATCGCTTGAGTTCTGGATCTGGGACGCCCCTGGAAATTATCATACCTAAATTGCCACCAATCTAGCTGGGATGCCACTGCCCAGATGCATCCCAGGTCATAGCCTCACTTAGCCAGAACTTTTTCGAAGCTGAGGATTGGTTCACATCTTACTTGTCAGATAGATCTTTTTCAGTGGTCTCGGGTGGTCAGACCTCGTCTTCTGTCCCCTTATCTGTTGGAGTTCCTCAGGGCTCTGTTTTGGGTCCCCTTCTGTTCTCTTTATACACACTCTCCCTTGGCAAACTTATCAGTTCTTTTGGTTTCTCCTACCATCTGTACGCCGATGATACTCAGCTGTACCTTTCCACCCCTAATCTTTCACCAGAGCTACAGCAGCAAGTGTCATCCTGTTTAACAGCTGTCTCCCACTGGATGCACCATCGGCGTCTGAAGCTCAATATCAAGCAGACCCAGCAACATCGGGGACTCCCTGAAGGAAGAGGCCCCTCCCGCCTCAACTGTCATCTTGGCCTCAAGGGGAGCCCATCAGGCAGACCCAGCAAACATCGGGGACTCCCTGAAGGAAGAGGCCCCTCCCTCCTCAACTGTCATCTTGGCCTCAGAGGGAGCCATCAGGCAGACCCAGCAACATCGGGGACTGCCTGAAGGAAGAGGCCCCTCCCTCCTCAACTGTCATCTTGGCCTCAGAGGGAGCCATCAGGCAGACCCAGCAACATCAGGGACTGCCTGAAGGACGAGACTTCTCCCCCTTTAACTGTCACCTTGTATTTTGTATTGTATTACAATTTTTACTGTACACTGCTATGATCATTGCGGAATAGCGGTCTATAAATAAAACATATTATTATTATTATTATTATTATTATTATTAATATGTCCAAGACCAAGCTTCTTGTTTTCCCTCCTAAGCCCACCCTTCACTACTCTTCTATTTCTGTCAATAACGTCTGTATCCAGCCGGTCCAGGAAGCCCGTAGTCTTAGTTTCATCTTTGACTCCTATTTGTCATTTATCCCTCAGATCCAGACTACAGCTAAAGTCTGTAGATTTTTTCTCTATAATATTGCCAAAATCTGTCCATATCTTTCAGCTTCTACCACAAAAACACTGGTCCATGCCCTAGTGGTCTCACGACTAGACTACTGTAACCTCCTCTTGGCAGGGCTTCTCCTCTCTCATCTCCACCCATTAATTTCTGTTCAGCATTCAGCTGCACGCATTATTTCACTCGCTCGCCGTTATGATCATGTCTCCCCTCTGTTGTCCTCCCTTCACTGGCTCCCTTTTCCTTTCCGCATCAGGTACAAACTTTTGCTACTCACCTCTAAAGCCCTGCATGGGCTGGCCCCTCTTTATTTAACCGATCTTCTCTCTCCCTATATCCCTACTTGCACTCTCCACTCTGGTAGCCAAAGTCTCCTCTCTCAACCCAGGATCTTCTCTGCTCCATCCCGGATCCATCCTTTCTCTCTTGTTGCCCCTCATTCCTGGAACCTTCTTCCTCTGCATGCACGGCTCATCACTTCTCTAACCAGCTTTAAGGCTAAGCTGAAAACCATATTGTTTAGGGAAGCGTTCTCGGGGAATTTGTGATTGTCATCTGGCTGTCTGATAAATGTAATAAAGTTTATTCGGTCATTGACCAGCAAAGCTGTCTGATAATATTTGATGTGATGTGATTTGTTTTTATATTTGATGTTTTTAATTTGTTTTTTCTTTTCTATATGGTAATTTTATCTATTCCTCTTTTTAATTGTTACTATCTTAGAGTGTACGCCTTGGGCAGGCTTTTATATACTCTTTAAGCTTACCAACTTTGTACAGCGCTGTGTATAATTACAGCGCTTTAGAAATAAAGTTTAATAATAATAATAATAATAATAATAATAATAATAATGAGGGGTTTCTGATTTCAAAAATTGGCCGTCTGAGTGAGGCTTCGATCCAGGATGCATCCTGGCGGCAGCATCCCAGCTAGATTGGTGGTGATTTAGGTATGATAACATCCGGGGGGCATCCCGGATGCAGAATTGAAGCCAGAAGACATAAACCGTCTTATTTGCCCAAGCAATAAGCTCCATGTCTTGCTTTCAATATATATATATATATATATATATTTGCTCTTGTGGGTAGAGATCATAGTATTTTGTAGATAGAGAGCACAGAGATTACAATACTGACACCTCAGACTTCGGTATGTGTATGGGTTTGTTTTGATTTTTAAGCTCTTGACTTCAACAGGGGCAGGATTGTGACCAAGTTGCAGAGAAAATCTGGGTCAGGTTTCAAAGCACTATGAAAACCGATTAACCTGAAACAGTTACCATCCTAACAAGGGGAAGATCAGTGTTTTGCTTTTGTTGAAATATCTTGTAGTTATTAATTTCAGGCACATCCATGGATTGGGAAAATGTAAGAAGAAAGAAAAGAAGTAGGTCACTCACAACTCCAGGACTCCAATACTATCTAGTGATAGTATTAAAGTGATTTGCAACAAGGGAAAACGTTGACTGTGTCGTGTACCCAAATATGACATAATCAGGAACAAAAGCAGCAACAAGATGGTTTTCAGAGAACACAGGTACAATCCAGTCAACGTTAAGCATCTCTTTAAAAAACCATCAGTTGAACAGGGGATGAGTTCACTGGTGGGCATGCCATCTGCTTACTACCAATAAGGGTATTGCTAAAAATATTTCTTCAGTCAGTGCCTGGGAAGAATGTACAAACCGGACAAAGGAGTGGTAATGGTCCAGGATGCTCAGCTGTTGATTCTTTGTTGTATCACCAAGTCAGCACTGATGTATGCCAACCCTGTGAATGAGAGACCGTCATAACACTCTGTCATCAACAGCCATGTTCAGGTATGCAAACTCTGGGTGGCAGTTTAGTTGATTGTGTCTGTCCATCTGCAATGTGGTCTTCGGCCCTATACAGATCGGCAGAAAGTGCCAGCCTATGGGTGGAGTCAGGGTGCAGCATCCTGACGATAGACACCCTAACCCTGCCCCCATAGTGATGTTTTGACATGTGCCAGTCCACATGGCGCACTCCATCATGACGCACCTCCGGTGCTGCATCCACGTGATGCAGCACCGAAGGAGCATCATAAAGCCGCACCACCATGGCTCTGACACCTCTTGGAGGGTGCAAAAAGGAGCTGTTTTGGCGGCTCCTTCTTGCACTATCCAGAGGCTGGATCGGGGCTGTGGCATGAGGTTACCTCGGCTCTGATCCAGCCAAGAAAGGGCAATCTGTATAGCCCCTTCCTTTTCTTCTTCTTGCCTCTCACTTTACCAAACATTATCCTTTTTTCAAAATGAGAATACTGTATCATTACTTTTTTAAAAATTAAAATGCTTTTTGTTTCCCTAATGAATAATGTTAATCAGGAGAGACTGACATAAAGGGACAGTTTGGGCACAATAATACTCTGATAGACCATTGGTTACCAGCTAATAGCTATGAGAGTCTGAAACAGATCTCCACTTGTAAAATAAATTAGGATCTAAGATCTGAATGAGCCAGTTTGGCATTGTGGTTTGAGTGTTGGGCTACAACTCTGGAGACTAGGGTTTGAATCCCTATTCGAGCATGGAAACCTTTATTACAGTGGGAAGAATTGCTAAAATTACTTGCTCTACATGTAAAGCATGTGGTGTACCATTGCACTGAAACTATTTGCAGTTTGGAATGTATTCTTTGCAAATGTGCATGTTGTTTATGTTTCTTGCCATAAAATGTTGTTTGCTGCACATACACACTCACATACACAAGTTTGGTGGAAAATAAATCTCAGACTGCAAGTAGTGGTCAAAAAGTATGCAATTTGCAAAGACGTTCTTGAAGCGGGAAGAAAAATATTAAAATAACTCATTGCTTCCTTCGAGAATGCAATTAACAAAGAATTATATCTCTAGTATTGGGGGGAGAGTGAGAAGAAGTATCAAAAAGATTAGTTTAAAGATAGGCAGAAGTGGAGCAGAGAGGGAACAGTGAATATAATCTGACAGCTGGGGACATCTTCTTGGGTGCTTCTCTCTGGAGGACTGATGTGAAGTAGAAGATCTGCGTATTTATGGGAATGCACAGGCCAGCAGAGCAGTGGTAAAGCACAACACTTTAGATGAAGAGCAAGAGGCAACTTCTTTCAACTGAGTGCTAAATTTAATTTTAGAGATGTATCCAGGGAATTCATTCTGGTGGCAGGCAGGGCCAAAGGATAGCATCAAAAACACCATTGTTTTCTAGCTGGAAGATCTTGTTGCAAGTAAGTCCTAACAAAAGATATCCCAACTTTTTGGAATGCAGAAAAATTGCACCAAAGGTGGGGAACCAACAAATGACAATGTCATTGGGAATCTAAGAGGGCCAGACTGGAATACCAGATAGACCAGATTCAGTTCCAGGGCCTGAACTTTTCCATGTCTGATGTAGAACATCCCAGGTCTTATCCCTAGCATCTCCAATTAAAAACAAAAGGCTACCCCTGTGCTTGACTCAGAAATTACAGCTGGTTCAAAATATGGCAGCCAGGCTTGTCTCAGGAACATCTAGGAGGGACCACATTACTCCGGTTTTGAGGTCCCTCCACTGGCTGCCTATCAGCTTCCGGGCCCAGTACAAGGTGTTGGTTATCACCTTTAAAGCCCTAAATGGCTTGGGTCCAAGCTATCTTAGGGACCGCCTCCTCCCGTATAATCCTCCCCACGCTCTCCGATCCTCTGGGAGGAACTTACTACAGCCTCTAAAATCTAGGCTTGCGGCAACCTCCCAGAGGGCGTTCTCTGCTGTCGCCCCCAAACTCTGGAACGACCTGCCGGATGAGATCCGTCAGATAACATCAATAGACAGCTTTAAAAAAGCGGTCAAGACGGATCTCTTCCGGCAGGCCTTTCCAGATTAACCATCCCGGCCCAGGTTCCCTGATTCCCTCATTCCTCCCGTGGCCCCATCTTAGTGATGGTTGAGGATCAACAGAGGGATATCAGGGTTTTTAGTTTTTAATTGTTGTTTTTATGCATTGATATTGTGTTTTTAATATGTTATACTGTTTAATACTGTCTTAAGGGGGGGAAGGGATAAAGTGTTTTTAATTGTCATATTTTATATTTTACTGTTGTTAACCGCCCGGATTGGTTTGCCAGAGGGCGGTATACAAATAAATATTATTATTATTATTATTATTATTATTATTATTATTATTATTATTATTA
>NC_056522.1:18931021-18961211 GCF_019175285.1 Sceloporus undulatus
TTATTATAAAAGGTTTTTAAAAAGTAATATGAAAAGCATTAGAAGAGTAACTTCTAGGCAAAACTGCGAAGTCCCAAAGATGAAGGTCATCTTGGACTTGTTCATTATGTATGGGAGCTGGTCACAAGAGGCTTATGGTATTTTGTAATATTTGCATTTATTTACAGAAAACAGGTTGTCAGTAAGATAAATCAGGAGGAAAAATAAAAATAGTGATCATGTTGGAAGTATCTCAGATCCAGACATTTGCTAGCCATTCAGAAGGCTATTATGAGTAACTAACCAGATATTTAGTTCCCATAACAATATATCACTTCAAGGTTATCTTACAAGATATTTGACAGATCTACTCAGGTTTATTTATCAAAGTAATTTCTAGGGAACTGGGATGCCCTTCCTAATTGTTGGTTTAATATATTTTAATCCTGGAATTAACTATTACACTCTAATCATGAACTAAAATCAACAATGATTCCTTTAGCCAGTAGCATCATACAAAACAAAGTGTCATGGTTGTTTGGAAAGTTGAACTTGGATTTCCCAAATCCCAGTCCCAAGACAGTTTTATTTTATATCCAATAAACAAACTTCTGAACAAGGCTTTGGGTGAAAAACAACTGGGTAATGTAAAACTGGTTGGTCCTTTAGCACTTCAGCTTATTAAATTGAAAACTTAACTAAAAACTTCATTCTGTGGAAACATTTTTACTAAAATTCTAAGTTAAGTATATTGCTTCATAAAAATATTAAATCTAATTAAATTGTTCCTTCTTGATTAGGAAATATGAAAATTACTTGAAAATTGCATACCCACATTGCTGTTCTTAACTGCCCTTGATTCATGCTGACACCCAACACCTTTTCCCCACGAAATGAGATTACATCCCATCCCAAAGTTTGAGTGCTCAGTTCTGGGCTCACATCCCCATATATTCAGCCAAGGTAGTTCTGAATGAGGGTTGTCCCCTATTATTGAGGGGCTTCTCATCTTTGATAATTATATGGCTGGCAAGTACAACATGGACATCTCAAAATTAGGAACTAATATCTTATCCATTATTAAGGGTGCATCTACACTGCAAAATTAATCCAGTTTGACACCTCTTTAATTGACATGGTTCAGTGCTATGGCATTCTAGGATTTGTAGTTTTGTGAGATAGTTAACCTTCTTTGTCAGAATGCTCTGTTGTCAGAACAAACTACAAATCCCAGGATTCAACAGAAAACAGTCATGGTAGTTAAAATGATGTCAAACTGCATTAATCCTTCAGTGTGACACAGCCTCGATCTGAGTAAGAATTATGTTTCAGGTTTGTTTTATGTCTTAAAGAATAGTCAAATATTGCAGACTGTGGTGCAGAGAACACCCAGCTGACCAATCAGAAGGCAGCTTAGGTCCAGCCAATAGAATGTGGGCTGGGACTTTTGAACATTCCGTGTGTCTGTTGGTTTTGGCAGTTGGAATGTTGACAGTTGAAATGTTGACAGTTGGAATTTGACAGTTGAGGGAACAGTTGAGTCCAACTGGGTTCCATGAGTTCCTGAGGGAATAGTTAGTTAGGGCTTGGAATCCTGAAAGTGAGGGGTCCAGGGATAGAAAAGGATAGTTAGGGGTAGAGTCTGAGTGGTAAAGGGCTCCCTACTGTTATACTTCCAGGACTCTAAAAAAGGGAGTGGCTGGAGTGTGCTATCCTGTGGAATATTGTTAACCTTGGTAACCGTTAGGTCTAAGTTTAAGAGAGGAACTTAATAGAAGGACTGAGTGACTCTGTCTTAGTTATAAGAAACGGGTGATTTAGATAAAGATTTATAAACCCAACGGTAACTGTAACAAAGTAGAAAGTAACAATTACATAAGATATATTAAAACCAACACTGTTAAACCTTCTTGTAAATAAAGTTTTATTTGTTTGATTCAAGGAGGACATGCCTGGACTTGATTTAATACCATACTACTCACAATACAAAACACGGGTGGCAGCAGTGGGATAAAAACTCCCAGTTTGAGTTGGTAAGTACCGATGATGTGGACAAGATCCTCGGAAGTGTTCGGAAGACAACCTGCTCTCTCGAGCCCTGTCCCTCGTGGCTAGCGGCCCAGGGGGGACCGGCGGTAACTTTATTGTTACGCCGGATCATCAATACATCTTTGAGGGAAGGGCAACTTCCATCAGAATTAAAATTGGCCATTGTAAAACCTATATTAAAAAAGCCCTCCCTCGACCCCCTGGTACATAATAATTATCGGCCAGTCTCGCTGCTGCCATTTTTGGGGAAGGTGATCGAGAGGGCGGTTGCGATCCAGCTTCAGGCGGTCTTGGATGAAACGGATTATCTGGACCCATTTCAAACTGGCTTCCGAGCGGGTTACGGGGTTGAGACGGCCATGGTCGCCTTGGTTGATGATCTCCGTCTGGGCATCGACGGGGGAAGCGTGTCCCTGTTGGTGCTCTTGGACATCTCAGCGGCTTTCGATACCATAGACCATGGTATCCTTCTGGGGCGCCTGGCAGAGGTGGGAATCGGGGGCACTGCGCTCCAGTGGTTCCGGTCCTACCTCTCTGGGAGGTCCCAGATGGTGCAGCTGGGAGACGTGTGCTCCGATGAGAGGACCCTTAAAACCGGGGTCCCTCAGGGAGCCATTCTGTCTCCCATGCTATTTAACATTTACATGAAACCGCTGGGAGAGATCATCCGGAGACATGGGGCGCGGGGTTATCAGTACGCTGATGACACTCAAATAATCTTCTCTATGTTTCCGACTGATGCAGTGACTGAGGATGGCGTCTCTCCTCTCGTGGCCTGTCTGAAGTCAGTAATGGGCTGGATGAGGGAAAACCGACTCAAATTGAATCCAGAGAAAACGGAGGTACAGTGGTACCTCGGGATACGAATTACCCAGCTTACGAATTTTTCGGGATACGAAAAAATCCCATAGGGATTTATTGTTTCGGCTTACGAAGGTTTTTTCGGGTTACGAAAAAACCCCGGCGCTGTTTTAAATGGAGCCGCCATATATTCCGTCCCGCACCCTCAGGTGAATGCGACGGTCAAGAGCGCCTGTTATCAGCTTCGGCTTATTCGCCAGCTGCGCCCATACCTGGCCCAGGGGGACCTTGAAACGGTAGTACATGCTCTGGTAACCTCGAGATTGGATTTCTGCAATGCACTCTACATGGGGCAACCCTTATACCAAACCCAGAAGCTGCAAATGGTACAGAATATGGCAGCCAGGCTGGTCACTGGAACTTCCAGGGCCAGCCATATTACACCGGTGCTTAAAGATCTGCACTGGCTGCCTATTAGCTTCTGGGCACAATATAAGGTGTTGGTAATGACCTATAAAGCCCTAAATGGCTTGGGCCCAGGATACCTGAAGGACCGCCTCTCCCCATATATTCCGTCCCGCACCCTCAGAACATCTGGGCAGCAACTCCTTAGGGTGCCTGGGGCTAGGCTGTCCTCCACTACGAGGAGGACATTCTCCATCGCCGCCCCGGCCCTTTGGAACACGCTGCCCATGGAGCTCCGCTCGATTACCTCCCTGGCCCAATTTAGAAAGGACTTGAAAACCTTTCTCTTCCATTGTGCATTCCCCGACTAAAAGTCCAGTGGGCCTCCCTTCCTCTTCTGTGGCAAAGAGGATGGGCTACGGGGGTTTTATATTGTTGTTGTTTTATTGCACTTGTATTGTATTTTTATTGTATGGTTGCACTTTGTATTTTATCATGTTGTAAACCGCCCTGATCTGTGGAAGGGCGGTATAAAAATAAAACTTTTATTTATTATTATTATTATTATTAGATGCCTGCCATCATAGAAAAGGATTGTGGTGTGGGTGTACATCACAATAATTTGGTGGGATAACAAAAGTCTCAAGTGCCTGCCACAATAGAAAGGTTGTTCGTTACATAATTTGGTGGCAGCGTTAGGATGAAGGTTGACTGGATGGGGTATTCACATAATTGGGTGGCACAATAGAAAGGTTGTGCCAAAATACCTTGAAGGCATCAGATCTCATCATATCTTAGAAAGTAAACAGGGTCTGAGAGGGACATAAATATGGCTGAACTTATGCTTTCTTGCTTTCTGCTTCTGTACATGGCTTTGCAAAAGAATCAGTGGTTACAGTAGACTCATAGAATGAGCTACAGAGTAAAAGTGCACGGGCTATGATGGCCCCTACCTTTTGTTCCTGTGTGTGTCCACCGTACACACTCACACCGCACACACGCACCCCTCCTTTTGCCAGAGCTTTGAGAATACAATGCTCTCCCTTTGCTGTGGCCTTGAAGGGAACAGGATCATCCTAGCTAGTATCTCTTTGCATTCCAGGCTCCTAGCAAATGTAATAGCAAATGTAGAGCCAATAAGAAAATGCGTGACCATTGCGTGGACAGTGAACGCAACCAATCACTTGATGTTTAGACAATAGCCAATTAACTGCCTGTGGTATAATCATGTGTGTACTAAATAGCCAATTAAGCTAATGCTGTGTAAACAATGAACTGTGTTTTGCTATAAAAACTTTTGGAAATGGCTATTGGGTGTGGCAGCAATTTTATCACCATCTGCTGGTGTGCTGTCGCCTTGGCCAAATAAAGTGTGTATTGCCTATGGACATTTCGGTTTCTTGTATCTTCGCTCAAGGACACTCCTTTCAAATGAACATATTGGGAATGTTTCCCTAACAGGTCAAGCCATTGTTACCTCTAGGTCTAGCCCCTGAACCCATCCTTTATGTCAATATCAAATTGATATCAATGGGATGTTTAAAATGCAACCGTGCAGGCACCAAGTGTGGGAAATTGCTTTGCCAAATAAGGAAATTCAATAAACTTGGCAAGGTGGTGCTCCAGAGCATGTAGACAGGACTGATAGATTAGGAGTGGAATCAGCTTAATACTTGCACTGATAGGAGTGATGGTGAGTAACAGACCTGGTACTTACATGTGACCAGAGATCCAAGCACACTCCTTGCTGGGAGTGATACACCCTTCGTCCAAGGACATTTGCTCTGATTGTCCAACCATTCTCAACTTCTTTGTTCATTCCTCGTTCCTGGTAATCCTTTCGCATCTCGAAATCCGCCCCGGCATTTGCTTTGCCCTAAAAAAGTGCCTGTCACCTATAAAAGTGCCTGCCCCAGTTCAGTCTCTCACCTGACTTTTCAGCATAAACTGGCCACCCCAATGTTCCAAGGCAGCTGCTGAGCCATTTTCCATCTCACAACACTCTCTCAATTGGAACTACTCATCTGAAATTGGTACAGTATTACCCCCCTTTTAATCACTGTCTGCTACCACATTTTATATCACACTTCTTATATATGTGTGAGAGACAACATCTTGCATGAGTGTTGGTTCCCTTGTAGTCAATAAACTAAACTAATTTGGAATCAGTCTTCTGGTGTTGTTGGGTTTGGAACATCTTGATCCCATCTTTAACAATTACCCAAGTTCTCTCACTGCTTCCTATAGAGTGAAATCAGTCCCCCCACTGAATTGTGAGTACCTTCCTGAGACCCCTGCATTTTGGGTAACACCTTGATAGTACTTCAATGAGACTATTAAGGGCTATCAGGTGATGCAGGCTACATGACAGAGAAAGGCAATGGCAAACTACCTCTGAGTATTCCTTGCTTGAACAAACCATATGAAATGCATGGGATCCTCATAGGTTGACAGGCAACTTGAAAGCAAAGATGTAGAAATAGAAAGAAATTGAGGTTTAAAAACACACACACAGAGGTGTTAGAACAGGGACAGTTCCTAGATTTATGTACCTCTGCATGGATCTGCTTGGCTCCACAAATCTCTTGCCACACCCCAACCAAGGTCTCAACTCAGAGGGAAAATTAAAACATTTCTTGGTAATATTCTGAGTCCCTCTGATTATTTTCAGTGAGAGGGAATCTTGCATTAAAACATTTTAAAGCATCATAAAGAAAACAAAAAAGGTTTCTAGATCTCAAGGCCTGGTCCTTCATCCCCCTCAGGGTAAAAGGAGGAGTCTCAGGGAGAAAGTTCTGCCTTGAAAAATGTGTGACACATAATTTTGTCATGTGTTAATTCTGTCACCAGAGGCTCTTGTAGCACTAGGGCATCTTGTAATGTCACCCTTCCCAGGGCCAGCCTCCTGTGACATCACAACGAATCATCCCAAAATCTCAGGTTTTGGCCCTAAAATCTCAGGACTTGGGATCATCATGACCTGGTAGGCCTATTTGGAAACGTCATGAAAAAAGCTGACAACACACTCTGTTGTACCTTCCTGTTGGAAACTGAAATATCAGTCTCCAGCACCAGAGTGCTCAGTTGTTAGGGCTTCTTCTCCTTAGAATTGCTACTAAGGAGACTATAATCCTGTACTTATTTACTTGGAATTAAAACCTTTTCATTCCACATGCAATTATGGGATTGCATTGTAAATAAAAGTTTTTTATGCTGCTCATATGTTCATATTGAAAGGGTTTATAAAGCAAACTTCCATCCAGTGCTGAGGTTCAATTGCAAATCTGTAATTGTGCAGGCATAGAGTAGATTTCTTCAAACAAGCCTATTTGCATTTTCCATCATGAATTTACAGTCTAGCCCTGTAGTTGGGTTCAGCCAGGGAGAACATAGTTGCTCAGGGTGGGAAATTATTCCATTGCCTTTTCAAGAAATTGTGGTAATTTACCGATGGATGTACATGAGAATAACCAACACCCCAGAGAACATAAAAACAGCCATGCTGGGGAAGAACAAGTTAATCTAGTCTAGAAATCTGGGAGTAAGAAAGTCAGTAAAATATAATCATGTGAGATGCCAGCCTGTAAATGGAAACTTTTATAGGCCTTCCTGCTCCGCAGAGATGATTCCCATCATGGGTGGTAGAATCTTAGTAATCCTTTTGTTATCTGAGTCATATTTTCTTAACCTGGTGTCATCCAAATGTTTCTGACTGAGGTTTCCACCAGCTGCAGAAAGCATTGCCAATGGTATACCCTCCAACATTTCACAGATAAAATCTGGGACATGTGGCCAAGCAGTCTCAGAGTGGAATCAAGATGGCAACACTTATAAATGGGAAAGAACACACAAGTTAGCAGAAGCTGTAGTAACTTTGCCTGAATTGCCCTACTGGATTAAATGAGAGCATACTACTTTTGCATTTTGAATTTAGTTTGCACCAATTGAAGTAAACTGAGGACAATGGGCGAAATGGGAGTAGGAGGGAGAAAAAATTAAAAAGCATCTGAAAAAAGGGATGTCATAGGATTAATTGGAACTATCCCTTCCAAATCAGGACAGTTGGAGGGTATGCAAGGGTAAGAGATTGTGGGATTTGAAATCAGTAGATTATGGCTTGCTATCCTAGTAGCTTAGCTAAGAATGGAGGGTGTTGTGCATTCTACCTTACATATTTATTCAGTGATTCAATAACATATGTGCTTATGTGAACAGGACAGCCATCTCCACCCCTGATACTTTCATTATTGCAGAGATTTTCAACCCACAATAGTGATGGAAAGTATATTCAACAATATTTTAAATATATATTTCTCAAGTATTCGAGAACCCTGAGAAGACTAATCCTGGACTATTGAAAATCTTCAAAGTTCCGCACCATTCTGCACAAAGTTCATAGCAAAATAAAGTTTTCTGCACAGGAAACAGCAAAAGAAAAATCAACAATTATAATACTTTCCTTGCTGGAAAGTACCATGCACAAATTTTGTGAAGACTAAATCCAAAACTGTGAATTAGTCTTTGAAAGCTGAACAGTCTTCAAAGTCTTTCTTGCAGTGTGAAGATAATTGCCAATGTTACTAGTTGCTTCTTTGAGATCAAAATTAGTAAAGAATTACATCCCAAATCCAGAAATGGTACAGAATGTGATGCCCTACACAGATAATACATGATTGTCTTTCTGCCCTGTGAGCCACTATAGTTATTTTGAGAGCATAAATATGATTGCTAGTGAATGGACCAAAGTTACCAAAGCAGCTTCTTGACTGAGAGGAGACTTAAAACCCAGGCTAGCTGGACAATCTGATCATTACATCACACTGTGTACAAACCATGCAGGGGTGTGTGTTGTGTGCCTTCAAGTCATTTCCAACTTATAGCGACCCTAAGGCAAATCTATCATGGGGTTTTCTTGGCAAGATTTGTTGCCATTGCCTTCTCCTGACATCAGCCTTGCCCAGTGTGACTTGTCCAGGGTCACCCAATGGGTGTCATGGCTGAGCTGGGAATTGAACCCTGGACTCCAGAGTAGTCCAACACTCAAACCACTATGCCATGCAGGGTCTTCTTGTTTTAACCTTTTGCTCTGTTGTCCTCTGTTCATGTGGTGGTATCTGAGAGTCAGTCTAGGGGTAGGTAGCCAGAGGCCTCCCCTGAACTTTCTTGTATGCACCTCTGGTAAATGGATCATGCCTTGACCAGTAAACTTCTTGGGTAGGTTTCTATCTGTTTGGTACTTTGAGCACCAGACACATTCCTTTTGTTGTTATTTCCTGTCAAGTCAATTTCAACTTATGGATATCCTATGAATAAGAAATCTCTGAAAGCACTGGTCATCAATTGCCCTGCACCTGTCTTGCAAAGTCAGGGCTATGGCTTCCTTGACTGAATCGATCTACCTGTAGTGTGGTCTTCTGCTTTTTGTATTCTCTTCTACTTTATTGCATGCCACTGTATTTTCCAATGAAATATTGTTTCATCATATGTCCAAGGTACAATAGCCCCAGCTTGGTCATTTTGGCTTCTGATTAAAGTTTGGACCTGGTTTGGTCTTGGCTCGCTCACTCTAGACTTACTGTGTCTCGTTTCATTTGTCTTTTAGCAGTCCATGGTAAATGTAGAACTCACTTCCAATTTTTCTGCATATGCATGTGGATTTTTTTGTTTGTTTGTTTGCATGTGGAGCCTTCATAGAGTCCTGGGGGGGGGGGGGAAATGGATTTTTGCCCATTTGCAATTATTTGGATTCTATGCAGAGGTGGTAACGTGGCTGTCATGCTTTTAATCTTTTTCATGGTAAAAGCTCATCTTTCTTTCTTTGTGGAGAATGTGAGTTTCTCTTATACTGTCAGGTCACCAACCAGGATAATTTTATTACGTGTTATATTGCTTGTGTTTCTTATAATGTGTTGCACTCTACTTTTCTTAAGGTGCTCAGAAGCATGTGAGCTATACATTATCATTTATTCTAATTACCACACAACCCCCTGTGGAAATTAAACTACAAAGCCTAGAGCCAAATCACAGTGGTAGGCCTGGCTTTGGATAGTTGAGAAATTCAAGCAAATAAAAAATTTGGGACTGCATAGGCTTGTGCTTCCCCTGGCAAGTGTTTATGTCTCCTGGTGGAGGCCTGCCTCACACTTTGAAAATGATTGGATCAAGCCTGGATTAATCATTAAGCTAAGTACACTCCAGAGTAAGAATCCAAATTCATCTACCTTCCCTTTCTATGGTTTAATGATCAGAACATTTGCTATGATATCCAAACATGCTATACACTATGTTTCAGAAGAGTAATACAGAGATCCTTCCCGCCGCCTCCACACCGCTTCCCATTACCAAGCAAATAATAGTCTATAATAATTTTCCTAGATAGGGATCAATTGGAAATACTAATATTTTGGTTACCAAGAAACGGGAATGAAACTCTGAAGTGATCAAGGCCTTTAAAAAACAGCCTTGGGGCCACATAGAATCATAGAACTGGAAGAGGGCCATCCAACCTAACCTTGGCCATGCAGGAATACAAAACCAAAGCACCCCCAACAGACAGCCATACAGCCTCTATACAAAAACCTCCAAAGAAGGAAACTACACTGCACTCTAAGGTAGCATATTCCACTGTCAAACAGTTCTTACCATTGGGACGGCTCTTCCTAATGTTTAGGTGGATTTTCTTTTCCTGTATAGTCAGCCCTTTGTATCTGTGGACTTGCCATCCACAGATTTGAGCACCCTGCTCTGTTCTCCCCAATCGTGGTGCATGCATGAGGCTGCACTAACATGGCCATGTGTGTGATATGCAACCATTACAAACAACAGGACTTGAAGTGGTATGTTTTTTGGCATCTCTGTGTGTGGGGGGGGGGGAAGAGGGGTCTGAAACAGACACCCTGTTATACCAACTGTATTTGAGCCAGTGTTGCATTTTACTCACACCTGTTGATGGTGGACAGCTGCTCCCAAGGTGCTTATCTGCCTCCTGTGCCAACTGCAGCCTACCTGAATCTGCCTCAAGGGTGGTAAAGAGGAGGTCCACATGACCTTATTTTCCAATCGATAAGGTCTTTCAAAGCTTTCAGACCCAAATTATTACGTGAAAAGCTTATCAGTGAACCACTGGTTTGCGTAACAATGGTGGTGCCCATGTGTACAGGGTGCCACCATTTTGACGCCCTCATCACGTGCTAGGGTTGAGGAGCATCTGGAAGCGCTGCCCCGAGGCAACCCTAGCACATGATGAGGGTGTCAGCAAGGGCTGGTCTGTACTGGCCCATAGGCTTTTCTTGGCAAATTTTGTTCAGAGAGAGTTTGTCATTGCCTTCCTCTTAGGCTGAGAGAGTATGACTTGCCCAAGGTCATCCAGTGGGTTTCCATAGCTGAGTGGGGATTCAGTCCTAGTCTCCTAGTATCCTAGTCCAACACTGGAACCACTACACCATGTGGGCATCTTGTCTTTATGCTCAAAAACACAATTACTTGCTCTTTATCTCATGTATATCTGTTTGTGATTGTCCTTTCATGAGGAGAGAGTGATAGCAGTGGAAGGAGAGAACAATGTTTTCTCCAATCTACCTGTTTCTGTAGTACATCACTTTGGGTGTGTATGCATCTCCCTTAAATATTACCTATATACTGTATAGTGAGAGGGCATGGCCAGGAGTGGTAAGCTTTAAAAGCCACTTCCCCAGCCCTCAGGAAGACCAGGCAGGAAGGCAGAAAGCTGAGCCAAGCCAGAAGCAGCCCTTTTTCTCCCCAATTCCATCAGCGGCCAAAGAAGGCAGCAGAAGCAAGGCAGCAGTGAGAGGGCATGGCCAGTGCAGATTCTCCCCTGAAGCCAGAGGATGCCGGCCAGGAGAGAGCCCTCTCTCTTAAAATCCCTGGCTTCCAGCGGCGACCAAACGTGGTGGTGATTGAGTGGGTGTGGCTGCCACTTAAAAGGACGCTCCAGCCCATCCCAGGAACATCTCTCTCCCCGCCCAAGGCCAGAGGACACTGGCCAGGAGAGACACTTCTCGTTTAACATCCCCGGCTCCCAGTGGCAGGGACACAGTGATGACTGGGGGGGCGTGGCTGTGGGTGCCATTTTTAAACGTCCCTTCAGCCTGCCCCAAGAACAACCCTCACCCGTCCGAGGCCAGAGGATGCCAATTGGGTGGTACCTTTTTCTCTATGTACTTTTATTTTATATGTTCTTGGACAGATCTGCGATGGGACACTTGGAGAGAGATAGGCATGGACAAGAAGAATATAATTCAGATAGTGAATTGGGGGAAGCAAGAGGTATTGATTGTGGAACGGCTATACAAGTTGTGTGGGGTAACAGAAGATATGGCGCTAACAGGGTGAAATGTCATTACAGAGGAAGGAGAGAGTGATGTTTGATATCTATCTCCCCTTCCATTTTCCCTGTTATTCCAAAAGAGCTGGAGAGCATACCAAACCAACCACAGAACCTTTCTCTGCTCTTGTGTAATGCCAGGTCAGTCAAAAATAAAATGCACATAGTCCATGATCTTCTACTGGACGAAGAGGCTGACCTGGCTTGTTTCGTGGAGACCGGGCTGGGTGACGATAGCTCAGCCATCTGGGCTCGCGCCTTGCCAGCTGGGTACTCCATCAGTGAGCAGGTAAGGGGACGTGAGCGAAGGGTCCTGACTACTTGTGGGAGCGCATACTTCCATACAATCCACCCCGCACACTTCAGTCCTCTAGGAAGAATCTGCTACAACCTAAGAAGACTTTCAGAGGTGACTGAGGCGGGATACACACCGTCATTTAGTACGTATAGGATACGTACTAGGGTTAAGAAGGGGCGGTGCTTCCGCACCCCCCTAACCCTAGTACGTATCCTATACGTACAAGATGGCGGCGCCCCTTCTACATGGGCGCCGCCATCTTTACGTACTGGACGCACAGCGTCCAGACGTGTCGCGGTGCCTATGACGTCGCGAGTCCGCGCCAGGCGCCTCGCGACGTCATAGATGCGCCGCAGAAAGAAGCTCCGAAATGGAGCTTCTTTTTTGCTCCGCGCGGGAGTTGCGCGGTTTGGCTGCTGCGGCTCCCGCACGGAGCAAATGGCAGCGGCGGGGGAGCGCCGCAAAGCAGCGGTTTGTACCACGCCTCAGAGAACCTTCTCATCAACCGCTCCCAGGCTCTGGAATGACCTGCCGGACAAGATCCGCCATATTACCACCTTGGAAGCCTTTAAAAAGGCTATTAAGATGGATCTCTTCCGGCAGGCCTTTTCAGACTAGGTGAGATCCATTGGATCCATTAGACTTGCCTCCCCCTCTACTGATACCAATATCAAAATTGATTGATACCATTGCCCCCGTCCTCCCCTCCTCTAGAGGAAGACTCATTTCTAGCACCAATCTGCCCAAAATTTTAGTGTATTCATATTGGACAGTTTTAAATTTTTTGATGTTTAATCTTTTTTAGAGTTTGATCACTGTTTTTATGATTGGGGGGATGGTTGGGGTTTGAGGGTTTTAAAATTGTAATTTTTAATTGTTTGATGTTTTAATTATACTATTGGAATCCACTTTGATTCCTTTGTGAAAAAGCGGAATACAAATAAATAAACATTATTATTATTATTATTATTATTATTATTATTATTATTCCTACCATCTGATCATAAGAACATTTATTTATTTATTTTTAAAACTACTTCAGCCTTTGCTTGCATATTTTTATTCTTACAATGAGTGGCTTTGAAGTTCTATGCTCAGAAATTTCTTCAGTTTTAATTCTATATGAAAGTGTACAGGGAACAGAGAGAGCCAGTGTGGTGTAGCAGTTTGACCATAGAAACCAAGGTTCGAATACCTGCTCAGCAATGGAAACCCACTGAGTGGCCTTGGGCAAGTCACATTCTCTCAGCCTCAGAGGACAGGAAAGGCCAATCCCTTCTGAACAAATCTTGCCAAGAAAACACTGTAAGAGGTTCATCTTATTTTTGCCTTAAGTTGGAAATGGTTGAAGGCACGCATCAATAGGGAATATGCAATGTGTGAATGTAATAACGATCCTGTGTGTGATTATGCCATGCATTTCTATGTTGTCCTTTCATGGTTTTAATAGAACCCACTAAAAGCAGACCCTAAAAGTATCCATAGGCCAAAATGCATCAGTTCATTTAAAAAAAACCTTTTTTAAAAAAGTAACTTGATGCATGTCTCTTTTCTTTTGTTTTATCAAATGCTCTCTAGTTTTTGTTCTTTTATGTTTCTTCCCAAGCAAAATGAGTTATGAAGCAACAAACAGAGGATATCGTTCCCTTTCTTTACATTTTTCACATGGAGGGCAAGTCAGAGGTGGATGTCTTACAAACTTGAATGAGTTTTTAATACCTGTCTAAATAGTTAAGACGATACACACACACACACACATACACACACGAGTGTGGTTTAAACCAACCCTTTTCATAAGCTACAATGCTGAGCAACCAAATTCTATAAGACATATTTGTTTTGCTACTTGCATTATTTTTTTCCCTCAAGGCCAGGATCCTTCTGATGACAAATGCTGGCATAACAAGCAATTATGTCAATGTATATATATTTTAGGGATGTTGCAGGAGGAGACATCCTACCTCACCTCACACAACAGCACTTCCACATACTGTGTAACATCAGCCAGAGCATTTCTGAGTATACATCTAAGTAAATTTTTGTTGCCACTGTACACTAAAGGAAGGAGAAGGAGACCTATGTTGGGAACAAATTCTGCTTCTGCTTCTTCCCTGGGTGTACAAGGGATGCCAGAATGCATCCAGGCTCACCCTTGTAGCTGGGAGAGAGCCAAGACCAGAAATCCTCCACGGGTGTGTGTAAATGGAAAAAAAGCTTCTGCTCCCCCACCGCCCCACCATGGCATAAATACACTGAGAGAAACCCGCACTGCAACAGCACTTTATTAGCTCTTGCCCCATATATGCTGGGATGGAATTGTCTACATGGACCAATTAAATGGCTTTCCCCCATCCTCACAAGGACCTGACCACACAACAGAAGGCAAAACCCCTGATTTGAATGTGGATTGTCTTCACAATGGAAATCCAGTTCCACACCGAATCAGCCCTTTCCCTCCCTTAACTTGGTATAAAATTGCTTATCTTTTGCTCTAGATTTTACAGGAAAATCTGGAGCACCCCGCAGCAATACTGGGCAGTTGGGTACACATGTATTCCCACTATGTTGCCTGGCACCACTTCTGCTGGTGCAAGTTGGTCCTTCAGAGTCCCAATGAGGTGCCCAGGCATGTGGTCAATGCTGGGTGCTGCATTTCTCACCTGAGACGGAGTTACTTGCACCAGTGACAGAAGCACAGGGTGACAGAGCAGGGACACATATGCAGATAGCTACCCAGCATTGCTGCAGAGTGCAGAGGTAGTGTGTGAGTGTGGGGCATCTGGGGAAACTCAGGGCCCAAATACTGTGGATACAATCCAGAGTATTCTAGCTGGTGTAGATAAGCCCTACACCACAATTCCTTATCAGCCTTACCAAGGCTAATCCACAATTCTAGAGGGAGCAGCAAGATAGGAGCTGCAATAATATCTGACAGAGTTCCCCTCTCCAGCCACCTTTTTGGTGATGTTCAGCTACTGTGAAAGAGTCAGCAGAAGTGATGGGCAAGAGTTTTCTTTAACTCATTTTTGCTGCAACCCCCATCACCACCACCATTTTGCAGATATTTTATTAATCAGGATGGAAATGATGCGAGGTTTTTTAAAATCAAATGTGGGAGAAAATCAAACATAACAGATTTACCTATCCAGGCCCACCAGGTATAATTCTCGAGGAACCACTGGGATCTAGGGATGTATAGGGCGCTTTATTTCATTCTTATACATGAGAACAAACTTTCCTAAAGTCCCCCCCCCCACTGCTTGCTCAGTGAGATCACAAAGGTTTTAATGCATTTTCCATGAGTTTTTGCATTTTGAGTTTTGTTTTGCAAATGTGTCATTTACATTGAAAATGTGTCATTTTGTTCAAAATACATCCCTCATAGCACCATGGTCCCTTGCAGAGGAATAAGGACAAAATGGAACCAGTTGGACTTTTTGAAAAAATTCAGTGCAGTATATGTGACTTCCATTCAGCACTGTAGAAGCAGAATTCCATACATGGTGCTACTGTGCATGCAAATACACATGTGGACATATAGTCTACTTGTGTATTCAGCTGCCTACTTGGATGTGCATTTAGTTGCGCAACATCACCATTCAACAGAAGGAATATGTGGCATAATTAATACATAACACCACAAGCAGAGATTTATGCTGCACAACAGCAGCGTAGGATTTGGGCCTCTGCTTTGTGCAGCTACCACACATGTTTTAAATTTTTTTTTTTAAATTCACAGGCATGGCCATGATAGTCTGGAAAATCAGTATGAAAAGGAATCTTGGAGTACCTTTGAGATTAACTGAAATAAAGAAGTTGGTAGCAGAAGCTTTCATAGACTTGCATCTACTTCCTCAGATGCATGGGTAGTTTTCTGTTTTTTATATTTTTGGCCATTCAAAGGGGTCCAGAGACACAAAGTTGTCACCTGGACCTGTCACCTTTGCCCATGCAAAGGGAGAGGAAAATAGCAGATGTAAACAACTGGCTCCGCAGATGGTGCCGCTGAGAATGATTTGGATTCTTTGATCATGGGCTGCAGTTCCATGAGGAGGGACTTCTTGCAATGAACGGGTTGCATCTCACACCAGTTGGAAGAAATGTTTTTGCCAACAGTCTCAAGAATTTGATCAGGAGGGCTTTAAACTGAGTTTCGTGGGGGAGGGATACAATATTATGGAAGGCAAAAGGGATGGAGAAAAGAGTCAAACTGACATAGAGGAAACAAGACAAAAAGCGTAAGGACCCAACAGTGGGAGGCAAAAAAACGTGCACAGGCAGCAAGTAAAGAGGACCCGTGGTCTGTGATGTCTCTGTCAGGGATGATGGGAGTTGTAGCTCTTCATCTCTGGCTCTAACTCACCACCTTGTTATGCACCGGCGCTGACCAGTTTTGGTCAGTGGTTAAAGCTTTGCTCTAAAGCAGCAGAGTTTCAGAGAATAGGCTGAAGACCCTGACAAACTCTCCAAGCCTTCTCACTCTTGCTCCACAGAAGTCTTCACACTTCTCCAGGTTCCTGCTGGCTCTTGTATCTTCATCCAAGATACCAGACAACTCAGTAGTCTTATATAAAAGATCTACTTTATTCTACTATATACAATACTCCACAACTATCCACTCTACTTCACAACTTCCCACAAAATACATTGGGATTCATAACAATTATTATAGCCATTGGAAAACACCACCCACTCTTGTCAGTTTCCACCCAGTGGGCGTGTACACCCATTTTCATTGGTTCTCATATTTCAACCCATAATTAAATGATTTCATCATCTCACCTTGTCCACTTAACGATTCTCAGGTGTTTTCAATTATACTCTGCATTTCTGTCCTTGGCATTTAGGACTTGCTAATTACATTAGCTTTTACACCTGTGTGGCTTCTTAATTGCTTTTGCTTAGTCATGGTGACTTTCCCATAAATGTTTTATTTCTATCACTGTATATCCCATGTTGCTTTTTCCTTAACAGTCTCTACACTAATGCACAGAGCATGGGCAATAATAATAATAATAATAATAATAATAATAATAATAAGGAGCCCTGGTGGTGCAGTGGTTAAATGCCTGTACTGCAGCCATTCACTCGAAACCACAAGGTTGCGAGTTCAAGACCAGCTAAAGGGCCCAAGCTCGACTCAGGCTTGCATCCTTCTGAGGTCGCTAAAATGAGTACCCAGACTGTTGGGGGCAAATTAGCTTACTTGCTAATTAGCTTACTTGCTGTTCACCGCTATGATCTTTGGAATAGCGGTATATAAATAAAACAAATTATTATTATAATAATAAAATTTATTTGTATCCCACCCCTCTGAGAACAATCGGGGTGGTTAACAAAGTTAAAAATACAAAACATAAAATCCCTGGTACCCTCCCCTCCTTAAAAAAGTATTAAATTCAATGCAATATTTAAAAAACAAAACAAAAAACAACAACAAACAAACAAACATCATACCAACAACATCATACCAACAAACAATCAGTGGGAGCAGCAGTATCTTTTCCAGACGTTTTTCTAGGGCCGGGTTCTCTATTCTGGGAAGGACTGCCCGGAAGAGATCTGTCTTAACAGCCTTTTTAAAGCTGTCTAAGGATGTAAGTAGACGGATCTCATCCGGCAGGCCATTCCACAGATGAACTCGAACTCCTAGAACAACAAAGCAAATATGATATAATAGGCATCACTAAAACCTAGTGGTTTGAGTCTCATAACTGGAATGTGGAAATAGAGGGGCATAACCTTTTTAAGAGAAATAGGCCAAACAGGAAACAGAATAGCACTATATGTCAGAGATATTTTACACCAGTGAAGAGATCCAGGACTTCAATACTGGCAGCTAGATGGAGAGCATCTGGATAAAAATTAAAGGGGAGGGAAACAACGGGGATGTTATTGTGGGAGGCTACTACAGACCCCTCAGTCAGATGGAGAAATTGGATGATGCCTTTCTAGAACAGATAACTACACACTCAGAAATGAGATATGAAGTAGTGATGGGTGACTTCAACTATCCAGATATTTGCTGGAATTCAAACTCAGCCAAATCCTCAAGGTCCAGCAAATTCCTCACTTGCCTCAAAGATAATTTCATTGTCCAAAAGATGGAAGAGGCAACAAGAAGGTCAGCTATTTTAGATCTGATCCTAACCAACAAGGATCACTTGGTTAATGGGGTGCAAGTGGTGGGATCATTAGGTGGAAGTGACCATGTTCTCCTGGAGTTTGTTATACGGTGGAAAGGAGAAGCCAGGCATAGTCAGACAAGCATTCTAGACTTTAGGAGAGCAGATTTCAGTAAACTTAAAGAATTAATGATGGTGATCTCATGGTCAGAAATACTAAAAGAGAAGGGGGTTCAGGACGGATGGGAGTTTCTCAAAAGGGAGATACTGCAGGCACAATTTCTAACAATTCCAATGAGGAAGAAAAATGGGAGGTGTCTCAAGAAAGCAGGATGGATGACTAAGGAACTTTCAACTGAGCTAAGTTTTAAACGGAACATGTATAATGAAAAAATGTGGAAATCACCAAAGAGGAATTCAAACAAATAGCTAGCCTGTGTAGAGGTAAAGTCAGAAAAGCTAAAGTGCAGAATGAACTCAGGCTTGCTAGAGAGGCTAAGAACAATACAAAGGGCTTTTTTGGATATGTGCGCAGCCAAAAGAAGAAAAAGAAAATGGTAGGGCCACTGCGTGCAGGAGATGGCAAAATGCTAATAGGGGACAGAGAAAAGGCAGAATTACTTAACACCTTCTTTCCCTCAGTGTTCTCAAAAAAGGAAAAGAGTGCTCAACCTGAGGATAATGGAGCAGAGCACAGAATAGGGGAATTTAAGCACAGAATAAGCAAAGAGATAGTACAGGAATACATGTTTGATCTAAATGAATATAAGTCTCCAGAACCAGACGAACTACATCCAAGAGTATGGAAAGAACTGGCAAATGTAATATCGGAGCCATGAGCAATAATCTTTGAGAACCCCTGGAGAAGTCTCAGCAGACTGGAGGAGGGCAAACATTGTCCCCATCTTTAAAAAGGGGGAAAAGATAATCCTAACAATTATCATCCAGTTAGTCTGACATCAATACCAGGAAAGATTCTAGAGCAGATCATTAAACAGGGAGTCTGTGAACATCTAGAAAGCAATGCCTTAATCACAAAAAGGCAACATGGGTTTCAGAAAAACAAGTCATGCCAGACAAATCTAATCTCTTTCTTTGATAAAATTACCAGCTTGTCAGATGAAGGGAACACGCTGGATATAGCATATCTTGATTTCAGTAAGGCCTGTGACAAAGTTTCCCATGACATTCTTGTTGTGGCTCGTGTGCTGCACCCATAACCCTTGTTGGGACCTATGGAAATGACGTGCAGTGTCCACCACGACCACGTGCAGAGTTCAACCACATCGACAGGACGCCAAGAAGAAGGAATCTGTGAAGACGTCCTCAACTAATAATGACTCTTACAAGTCTTCACTCTAAACGAGGGCTTTAATCTTCCTTTGCAGTATTTACAACATAGATATACACAGTGTATTGGACATCCATCTCTAATACACACTATTTACACCAGCCAACAATAACACAACATCTGAGGCAGCCACATTAACACACAACCATCTCACTACCTCTCAGTAACAGACACAGCCCACTCTCAGGCACCAACTGTCTCTCAGTAACAGACACAGCCCACTCTGAGGCACCAACTGTCTCTCTCTCTCTCAGTGACAGTTGAAAACTGACAGTTGACAGTTGCATCAACATTCTGATGATGAACTGTTTGAATGCTGCCACATTAGCTGCCACTGGAGCTCCAAATTATCTGCACAACAGATCCCCTTAGTGGCCACACCAATGTCATTTCCTGACAATTCTTGCAAACAAGCTTGTAAAATATGGGCTAGACAAGGTAATAGTTACATGGATTTGTAATTGGTTGACTGGACGAACCCAAAGGGGGGCTCAACAATGGCTCCTTTTCATCCTGGAGAGAAGTGACCAGTGGGGTCCCGCAGGGCTCTGTCCTGGGCCCAGTGTTATTCAACATCTTTATCAATGACTTGGATGACAGAATTGGGAGCATACTTATCAAATTTGCAGATGATACCAAATTAGGAGGAATAGCTAATACTCCAGAGGACAGGATCAAAATTCAAAATGACCTGAATAGACTAGAAAGCTGGGCCAAAGCTAACAAAATGAATTTCAACATGGAGAAATGTAAGGTATTGCACTTAGGGCGGAAAAATGAAATGCACAGATATAGGATGGGGGACACCTGGCTGAATGAGACTATATGTGAAAGCGATCTAGGAGTCCAAGTAGAGCACAAGATGAACATGAGTCAACAGTGGGATGCGGACACTAACAAGGCCAATGTGATTTTAGGCTGCATCAATAAAAATATAGTGCCTAGATCAAAAGAAGTAATAGTGCCACTGTATTCTGCTCTGATCAGGCCCCACCTGGAATATTGTGTCCAGTTCTGGGCAAAACAATTCAAAAAGGACATTAAGAAACTGGAGCGTGTCCAAAGGAGGGCGACTGAAATGGATGCAAGCTACAGGAAAAGAGATTCTGCCTCAACATTAGGAAGAACTTCCTGACAGTAAGGGCTGTTCAACAATGGAACACATTCCCTCAGAGATTGTGGTGGAATCTCATTCCTTGGAGGTCTTTAAACAGAGGCTGGATGGCCATCTGTCGGGGATGCTTTGATTGAGATTTCCTGCATGGCAGGGGGTTGGACTGTATGGCCCTTGTGGTCCCTTCCAACTCAACAATTCTATGATTCTATGATTCTAATAGTTTAACAAAAGACAGAAAAGAAATACCATGGATTTCTCCTGATAAATTTGGAAAAGTGATGTTCAAATATTCTGGCGAGAGTCAGTCCTAGTATTGTTGGATTCTGGATCCCATAATCCGTAGCCACAATGCTCAGGGATGATGGTAGCTCTGGTCCAACAACCTAGTTTTTGACTTAGAGCAGGTGTTGAGAAAATGGTCCTCAAGAATAAATGTGGACTTGATTTCCAGATGCCCAAGCAGAGTAACCAAAAAGTAAAACATTATGGGAGTAATGTTTCGAAACATCTGAACAGCCAAAGGTTTTCTACTCTTGACTTAAAGAACTCTGAAGATAGACTAAAATAAGGTTTGTCACTTTGGCTCATGTCTGTTGTAAATCAGAGAAGAGAATACAGAGGGCATTTCATTAGAAAGAGCAAGAATGCCTTCTCCTTCAGCCTCAGGGACTCCCTTCAGTACAAAGTGGCAAGGTGAAAGGTCACTGCAGCAATCCCAATCATCAAGACACCTTTAGTATTATTCTGGATCAATCTTTTCCCCAGAAAAAGAGTATCAATCCCATGGCTTCTTTGACCATTGCTCTGGTGGCAAGAGGGCACAGCCACAGGGAAGCAGCTCTTAAAATGGAGTGACGGATGCACTGTAAGGATAAAAAGAATAGGGAGAAGGAGCAAAACAGATGGGTCAGAAATGTGCAGTATTCTAGGTAACATGATGAAGCACATGTAAAGAGAAAAACACAAATTCAAAGCTTGGAAACCTTTCATGATGCAATCCTAATGGCTTCATACATACAGGGAAGTTCATTTACACAGCTGCTTTGATTTCCAATTTTGCGGAAAAGGCAGGATAGAAATATAACAGCAGCAACATGTGCTGCTGTAATTTGTTGGCTGTGTGAGAGTAAAGTAGCCTGGTCTGGCTTTTTTCTGGTGAAAAAAGAAGCGGCAGTGGCAGTTTTTTAGCATTTCTGAGGCATGGCATATTTAAACACCACACTGCAGAAACACCATGACGCCACTCACTGTGTGGTCAGTGGGGCAGTGTGACGCCAACTTGGGGGTGGTTTTGGGGCATGCACCATGCGTACTCCATGCCCCCACACCACCCAGAAGTTGGTGCTTTTTGCTGATCTGTTTTGACCCTGAGTCTACTTCCTCAGATGTAATGCTGCTGATTTCAGATGTGGGTGACTTCACATTTAGTTAGGTTTTCTGGTTGGTGCATAACTAATTGTCAGTGACATCCACTAGGATTGTTGAGACAGCAGCTGTGCATTTCCCATTTCCCAGTGGGACAATAATCAAGTACTCTCACAGGCCCGGTACAGACGGGCCTATGGGGCACCCTTGTCATGTGCTAGGGGTTGGCCGAGGGTGCTCTGCCCACACGTGCCTCAACCCTAGCATGTGATGAGGGCATCAAAATGGCGGCACCTTGTACAGATAGGTGCCGCCATTGTTATGTAAGTGCTGCACAGCATCTGCATGGCACCGTGCGACACTTACGTAACGAGTGCACCACTGGCACAGTCATTATGCTGCTACCACAGCAGTAAAAGAACCCGCTTTTTGCAGGTTCTTTTTCCGCTGTTGGGAAACCACTGTTTTGTCTGCTGCATTTTCCAGCCGGCTGAAAACTAGGTGCTGGCAGACCACCCTTTTGGGGCAGCCTGTACAGGGCCACAGATACACAACTGGTTGAGCAAAAATCCATCAAAAGGGCAGTATAGTGTGACCATAATGTAAATTACATGATTTACACTATGTAAGCATTATGTTGGATCTCAATGTCACTTTTGGGGCTACAACTCCTGGCTGAGCAGTTCTGGGAATTGTAGTTTTAAAAAAGTATCTTCCCCAAGCTCTAAAACAATAGCTCTCCAAAAAGAAAAATAAATACATTGGGTTTAGGTTGATGTGGGGTATCTGACAGAGCCATTTTAAGTTCCTGGTTGTTACTCTGTTTTCCCTGAAAAATGTTCTATTATTATCAAACTATTCCTCTCTCTTCTGTAGGCTTGAAAGAGTTTTGAAGCAGAGTTGCCACAGAAATTAAGGTCACTTTTATTGTTGTCCAATAAAAATAACTGGTGGTTCTGAGAGGGTCTGTTATGAAGGGGGCATCTCCCTTTCTTAAGCATCCACTGAATTTTCATTGAAAGCAAAACTTCAAGGTACTTGTGTATATTGCCTTGTATGTGCTTGTCAAAATAACCACAGAACAACAACATGGGAGAAAAGCCCCTAGTCACCAGGAGGCGCACCTGCGTTCTGGCCCCCACAATGGGCAAACGCCTTTGCTCATCGCCCCCGGGTACCTTGTGATTCCCAAACCAGAACTCCATAGCCCTGGTACCAGCAATGTTCAGATCCTGGCCTATGCTGCCGAACAGTTGTGACAAAAAAAACACCTGAAACAGTGGTGGGCGGGCGGGAGAAGCTCAAGGCTATCTCCCCTCCAAGCTTGGCTCCGAACCGCTCAAAGCCAAGCGCCGACTGAGGCGGAGAGGCCTCTGAGCAGCAATATATACTGCTCGGCCCCTCCCCTCTGTGTCAATTTGCGGGGCCCTTCCCCCAAGGCCGAGCCCACCAATGGGCAGCCTTGGAGGACCGGAAGCCCCGCACCAGCGAGCCCGGCTCCCAGAGCGTCCCCGGACCGGAAGGGCCGCCCCTTCCGGCCCCGCTAGCCAATCGGGAGCCAGGCAAGCCCCAGAGCATTCTCCTTGTAGTTTTGCCGCTCTACAGCGGCAAAGCAGTCTGCCCCGCGAACGGGGCAACTGCATTTTCTTGCAACATCAATGGAATTTCAGAGAAAGCCAGAAGAGAGGTTTCTTGGGACACATGCTCTTTTGGATAGCTCTGAGACCTAAAATCTTTATATTGTGGTCACATGTACATGAAAATATGAGTTCCAGGCACATTTATACAGCACTTCGGAGTCTTTTTTTTTTTTTTAATATGCATCTTCTCAATCTTGGGTAGGATAGAGCTGGTGCTGGGTTGGCTGACCTTATATTTCTTGTAACCCATGCCATAAACACAATGATGCTCTATTTTTGGATGGTGTTTTTCAGTTCAACACACAGCAAGGCCAATGGTCAAGAATTATGGGAGCTGGTGTCTCAAACCTCTGGAGGATCAAAGGCTGAAAACCACTATCATATAGAAAGAGAGGGACCAGGTAACAGAAAGTACAACCTTCTGATTTCAGATATTTAATCACACACACACACACACACACACACACACACCCATATATATGGGTTTCTTCCAACATGGGATGAAGGCAGCCTACTACAGGTTTTAAAAGATGATAATTCAATTCCATTTATTTTTATAAAGGAAAAAAATGGGGGGTCTGCAAAATTATTAATAAATTGAATGCCAAGAATTTAAGATTTTTTAAAAAAATCTGAACGTAGGAGAAAAGGATTTATCCATCTCTAGTAACCTTGCTGAAGAAAACCCTATGAAATTCATGGGGTTGCCATATGTTCACAGGTAATTTGAAAACACACACACACTGAGTAACTACAGCATGCAGTTGTACTAACCCTTCTGCTTGCAGCTGTTGCAAAATGTAGTAATATTAAGGAAACTTCAGGGGCTTAAAAATTGCTTTCCAAAGCATGATTTTTAGATAGGTATATAGGCTGTGGTCCCATTGGCCCAACTCACCCAATCCTACTTTACTGGGCAGCAGCTGCTGTGAGTGACGGAGATCAGTTCTCCTGTCAATCAGGGTACAGCAGACTGACATTTCCATCTCTTCCCACCAACCATCTCTGGACCAACAAACAGAAGCAGGATCCCTGTGGCCATCCCTCCTTGCACTGGAGATCACTGGCAGGAGGTGGTTGGAAGTGTCAGTGTGCTGTACCCTAACTGCTAGGAGAACAGACATCAGTTTCTCACAGCTTCTGTCTCCTGTCCGCTAGGAGTTCTCAAAGATTATTGCCAATGGCTCTGAGATTTCATTTCCCAGCTCTTTTAATACCCTTGGATGTAGTTTATCTGATCCTGGAGACATAAATTCATTAAGGAGCTTATCGCGCAGCCAAAATAACCTGGTTTACCTCTTCTGAACTGAAGCTTAAATTGGGAGGCAGCCGGATCCTACCACAAGGATTTTGCTGCCGAAGCCGCAGAGCGAGTACAGCCTGGACCAACAAACTGCCTGCATCCCAGTTCCCAGGCAAGCTCTGGAGGCCATTTTCCAAGTCGGAAGTCTCCTAGCTTTGAAATAAAGCTGCAGGAACTCTCCTGGGACCTGGGATGCAGCCAGGCTGTACTCGCTCAGTGGCTTCAGTGGCAAAATCCTTGCGGTAGGACCCGGCTGCCTCCCGATTTAGGCTTCAATTCGAAAGAGGTAACACAGGTTATTTAGGCTGAGCGATAAGGTCCTTAGATTAACCATGTATTTCTGTACTATTCTTATTCTGTGTTGCATTTCCCCTATTGGGTCCTCTGCTCCATTTTCCTCAGGTTGAGCACCCTTTGCCTTATGTGAAAAGACTGAGACAAAGAAGGTGTTGAGTAATTCTGCTTGTTCTCTGTCCCCTGTTAGCATTTTGCCATCTTCTCCATGCAGTGGCCCTACCATTTCCTTTTTCTTCCTTTTGCTATGGACCCCCCCCCAAGCCCTTTTTTATTCTTAACCTCTCTAGCAATCCTGAGCTCATTCTGCACTTTAGGTTTTCTGACTGTACCTCCACATGTGCTAGCTATTTGTTTTAATTCCTCTTTGGTGATTTCCCCCCCTTTCCCCCATTTATTATATATGTTTTGTTTAACATTTATCTCAACTGAAAGTTCTTTAGTCACCCATCCTGGTTTCTTAAGACATCTTCCATTTTTCCTCCTCATTTGCAACTGAGGAGGAAGAGGTTTTTCTCTCTTCTACAATCTTCTGCACTCTCTTCACTCTCTTCTACAATCTTCTGGTCTCCTCCCTAGCCATATGATTATATATATACAGTGGATCCTTGTTATACGCTGGGGTTTGGTTCCAAGATTCCCCGTGTATAACAAAATCCGTGTGTGCTCAAGTCCCATTAAGTATAATGACATAGCAAAATGGTGTCCCTAATAAAAAATGGAACATCAAGGTAAATTTATACTTTTTTTGAACATTTTCAAACCGTGTATGCTTAAATCTGTGTATAAAAAATCAGTGTATAAGAAGGGCCGACTGTATATTAAAAGTGAAAGAAAGCTTGCTTTTTTAATAGCTAGAGGGAAGGGAAGAGGGATGGGGGAGAGAAGGAGACATTACATGACTGCCCAATACTGGAAATGCCACTGAAAAAAGTTAGCACACCTGAGGACAAATGGGACAGCCATGTTTTGGGGGGCCTATTGACAAGTTTTCCCATCAATCACAAGATGCGCTCTGACCACACATGGACAGCAATGCAGTGACGAGATGGAGACACCATTGTGTGATAAGTATAATCAAAAGTGTCATTTTCAAACTTTAAAAGGAGTTTAAAAATCATGTGTGATAAAGTCCCTTGTCTCCCCAGTAGAATTCTTGCCTACTTTTTGCCTTTTCCAGCTGATCACTAGACCACCAGGTACAGAAGTGGCTTTCTAATAGTGGTTAAATGAGAAAAGGTCTACGAAGGACCCACCAGACTGCTGTTGCCAGCTCTCAGCTCTGACTAATTTCAATCATGGCTGACCCTTTCTCAGCCATGATATATGTACATGAAAATGAACAATGTGACAGTTCTCTTTGCATTTAACTTTACAAAAAAAAAAAGATGATTTGTTCAAATGCTGGCAGAAAAATATATTTACCCATGAAATTATGTCAAGCAAATAGGGATTTAACCCTGGCATTATTCTGGCTAAATTCCAGAGCTGGTAATTACATTGCAGCTCCCTGTATTTCCCCTTGGAGTTTCTCTAAAATAAGGTAGGACCTGGTTGCTATTTTAAACAGGTACATGCTGTGTCAGGCATTCAGAAAGCCATTTCTAGTGAAAATGCAAAAATAACCTGGGAATCAGAGAAGGGTGTGTGTGTATAGATGATCTGAGGGAAATGTTGGGGTATAATACCCAAGGATTGTTATGTCAGGTTTTTGTGTGACTATGGGGCAGATGCTTCTCAGCAGTTTTTAATGACTGACATTCACATCTATGAACTTGAAATGGATGGCCATCTTGCAAGAGTGCTTTAATCATGTATTCCTATATAACAGAGGGTTGGACTAGATTGCCCTTGTGGTCTCTTTCAACTCTGTGGTTCTATGAAATGTGCATTTGTGGTTTCTTTCTTATAACTCATGTTGGAGAACATCTTACAAAGACCATGCTTGGCCCATTCATTTCTGCATTCTCTCATCCCAAAGGCAGCTTCCAAGTGCTGGAGAATGCTGATACACTGCTATTTTGCAAGTGGGGCAGAATAGGAGATATCTACCCTTGTTGTAATTGTATGAATTCAAGTCATTCCTGACTTATGGCAACTCTAAGACAACCCTATCACAGAGTTTTCTGGGGCCGAGAATATATGACTGACCTACAGTCACCTGGTGGATTTCCATGGCCAAGTAAAGAATCACACCCTGATCTCCAGAGTTCTAGTCCAATGCTCAAACCACTACAGCATGCTGGCTCCCAGACTACCTCACCAGATTTAATGGAAGAGGTTATGTATATTTACAGGATATGTTAAGTAACATGTAAATGAAATAAAAGAATTATCTCCTTTCAAAAATGTGTTGGCATGATATCATCAGGCATTTATTTATTCTCTTATATTTGCTTTGTGAAGCTGTTTCTTTTTGTGACCCTGGGCTTTTAGTAAAATATTGTGATTAGATTTTTATTTGGATTAGTTGTTATGGTCATTTTTAATCTTCTGATTATTATTAACCACTGTGAGGCACCTACAGTGCCTTGCAGCAGTATTCAATCAACCCCCACTTTGACTTTTGTACATTTTGTTTTGTTAAAACCTGGAAGTCAAATGGATTTAATTGGTATTGTTATCAGTTGAGGTGCACAAGATACTCAACTTTGTAAAGGTGCAAAATAGTTTTATTGTGGCACAAAAATTAAGCAAACAAAACAAACCAGTGCTCATTGGTTTGCTGTGACATAACATAAATAAGTTGTTGTGCAACCCACTGCTTCCCAAAGTCTAATAAGTTGCTGAATAGAGTCCCCTTGCAGGCAATGCCGGTGTCACATGATCTCACATTAAATGCACCTGTTTCTGGAATGTCAGAGTCTGATGGCATATCTAAACAAACAGCATCATGAAGACAAAAAAGCATCCAGACAAGGCCAGGATTAAGGTGCAAAAGCACCAATCTGGATTGGGTTACTTAAAAAAGTGAAGCATGAGATATGAACATCCTGTAGAGCACTTTTAAAATACATTGTTATAAAATGGAAAGGCACAGAGAGCTTCCTTCGAATTGGGTGGAAATGAGAGACAGGGAGATAGAGTTGGGTGTCATCTGCATACTGTTGACACTGTACCTTACAACTATGGATGACCTCTCCCAGTGGTTTCATGTAGATGTTAAATAACATGGGGAACAAAACAGAACCCTGCGGGACTCCAAAGGCCAACAGCCAAGGAGTCAAACAGGAGTCCTCCAATGCCACCTTCTGAGTTCTCCCTTCCAAGAAAGACTGGAACTACTTATAACAAAGCTTCCAAGTTCCATCTCAGAGAGGCAGCCCAGAAGGATACCATGGTATTGAAAGCTGTTGAGCGGTCCAGCAGGACAAAGAAGGATAAATTCCTCCTGTCCAGTACCCTGCATAGGTCATCCACCAATGCAAACAAATCTATCTCGGCCCCATAGCCAGGCCTGACATCAGACTGAAATGGATGTAGGTAATCTGTTTCATCCAGAAACCCCTGGAGCGTGAAAGCCTCCAGGATTCTGTACAATGAAGTCATGGCAATTAATGTGGAATCAAAATGCATTATTTATACAGTATAGATACAACCAGGGACATTAGCCAATGAAGCAATCAAGAAGATGTTGCCCTGAAGGAGCGGCAGAAAAATTCAGCTTAGATGGGAGAAAGTATGTATGGGAAAGCTCTCACCTGGGTGAAAGTTTTTTCTGCATAAACTCCTACAATTTTTTTAAAAACCTTACTATTTCAGAGGTTTCGACTCAGTTCAGCATTCCGTTTCTGCAAAGACAGACAAAGCATTACAATTAGTCCTGAAAATCTTTCTACTTTGATACATGGGCACCATGTAGTTTTTGAAAGTTGTTTTGAAAGCCCCAGTTAGCCAGCTAGATCATCATGTGAAAAGCTTTCTAAAAGGGTAAACCTGGAACAAATCTATCAGTATTGTCTCCTTCTTAACAAACAGCATTTGCTTTTAATGCAATTGTTTCAGACATTGCTCTATGCAGACCAAGAAATATTTCACTCCAAGGGACTTCAGCAGAATGCTCATGATGGATGGACTGCTCAAAAAACTCCAATTTCCCTCCCAGTTCTAAACCTTGATCTTAATTACCTCCTCTGTGTCTGTTTCCATAGAAACCAGCAATACAATCAATAGAAAAATGCACTGAAATTAATGAGGTTCACCCTCCTGCATTGTCTAGGTCTGGAAAGTGACATGTACTCATAGTCTGGACTTCTCAAGGCTGCCAAGATAGCTGCAAGGTCCTCTCCTTATGGAACTGCAAACATTGCCATAGAATTGGAGACAGAAGGTTCTTCCAAACTGATCTAAAGAAGAGTGAGTTCTTTCAATATAGTTCCTTGGGTTTTGCTGGATTTTGCCATTGCTGCTGTTTCTGGGTCCACTCAACCTATGTTAATGTGTCATGTTGAGGGTGCTGATTGTCACTGGAAATAGCTGTTTCTTGAATCTCTAATAGCATTTTTAGTTTAGTTTTGACAAGCAGTTTAGATCATCCCAGGCCCTGAAGTTTCCAAACCAAAACCTAAGACCTAGAGGAGGCCTTGCTGATGCTATTAAGTATTTATACCTTAAGAAGTATCATAGATTTGGAAGAGACCACAAGAGCCATCTAGTCCAACCCTTGACCAAACCACTCCTGACAGATAGCCATCCAGTTTCTGCTTAAAAACCTCAAAAGAATGAGACCACCACACTCTGAGGGAGTGTATTTTAATGTTGAACAGCTCTTACCATCAGGAAGTTCTCCCTAATATTAAGGTGAAATCTTAATTCCTGTAGTTTGCATCCATTGCTCCATGTCCTAGTTTCTGGAGCAGCAGAAAACAAGCTTGCTCCTTGTTCCATATGACATCCTTCTAAGTATTTAAACATGGCTATCAGGTTACCTCTTGACCCTCTCTTCCCCAGGCTAAACATACCCAGCTCCCTAAGTCCCATAAGGCATGGTTTCTAGACCTTTCACCATTTTGCTCACCCTCCTCTGGACACAGCTTGCCAACATCCTTCTTGGATAGTGGTGCCCAGAACTAAATAATAATAATAATAATAATAATAATAATAATAATAATAATAATAA
>NC_056522.1:18971211-18980206 GCF_019175285.1 Sceloporus undulatus
CTGCCTGTTCTGTTTCAAATGCTAAGCGTGCTTGTGAGTGGGACATGATACTATTTACAGTTGCGTGGGGGGTGCGAAATGTTTTCTTCTTCCTAGGGGGGGCATGACAGAAAATAATTGAGAAGCACTGGGCTAGCCCCTGATGGAACTGGGCCAGCCTACTCTCTCCCTCAGAGGCCGAAAGATGACAGTTAGGGAGGGAGGAGCCTCCTTCTTCAGGCTAGCCCCTGATGGTACTGGGCCAGCCTTCTCTCTCCCTCAGAGGCCGAACGATGACAGTTGGGGAGGGAGGAGCCTCCTTCTTCAGGCTAGCCCCTGATGGTACTGGGCCAGCCTTCTCTCTCCTTCAGAGGCTGAACGATGACAGTTGGGGAGGGAGAAGCCTCTTTCTTCGCTAGCCCCTGATGGAACTGGGCCAGCCTTCTCTCTCCCTCAGACCGAACGATGACAGTTTGGGGAGGGAGGATGAGCCTCTTTCTTAGGCTAGCCCCTGATGGAACTGGGCCAGCCTTCTCTCTCCCTCAGAGGCCAAACGATGACAGTTAGGGAGGGAGGAGCCTCTTTCTTCAGGCCAGCCCCTGATGGAACTGGGCCAGCCTTCTCTCTCCCTGAGAGGCCGAACGATGACAGTTGGGGAGGGAGGAGCCTCTGTCTTCAGGCTAGCCCCTGATGGTACTGGGCCAGCCTCCTCTCTCCCTCAGAGGCCGAAAGATGACAGTTAGGGAGGGAGGAGCCTCCTTCTTCAGGCTAGCCCCTGATGGAACTGGGCCAGCCTTCTCCCTCCCTCAGAGGCCGAATGATGACTAGTCCCAGATTATTATCATTGGCATGTACTAGAGACTCTAAACAGCAAGCCTGTGGCTTATGCTTTATCAGTTGGGCATGGGGAATATAGTTGCCATGATGCCACAACATTCCTGATGCAGTAACATGCAAAAGCCAATGCCTGCACAATGCAATCCTTAAGAGATACAGAAATGGTGGGAAGTGCACCATATTTGCTATGCATTTTGCATTCCTAGTTGAGACAGTGGAGATGTGTAGGAGCAGAGGAGGAAGCAGAGCTGGTGAAGTCCTATCCATCATGTCCTCTGTCAGTGACAACAGAGTTAGAGCTAGGAAACACTAACCCCTCTTTTTGTAGGAGAAAGCAAATATGAGGCCACCAAATGACACTCTCCTAGTTTCCACACTGCAGAAATAAAGCAATTTGATACCACTTTGTCATGACTCTATCTTGTGGAATCCTGAAATTTGTAGTTTGGTGGGACATTCAGCCTAGTCTGTCAGAGAGCCCTGGAATCCTACAAAACTACAGATCCCAAGATTCCACAGGATACAGTCTTGACAGGTAAAGTGGTGTCAGATAGCTTTATTTCTACAATGTGTAGAATTTGGCCTTTGCAGATTACTGAAAATTTTGTTTCATTGGTTCTTCGATAGGGACTTGCCAAAAATTGCCAATTTCTTCATCAACAAGATGGAAAGAACTTGAATTTTTAAAAAAAAAATGCACATGAAAGAAAACATATGAAAGACAACTTGTAACACTAGTAAGATTCAGTGGAGAGAGCCTCATCCACTCTCTATGAGGCAGACGTTCCCTATGTTAGGGATAGAAGTTTCGGCTAAACTTGTTCTTGAAGGAAGCAATGGGTATTTTAGCAATTTACTTTCAACTGTGAGAAAGTCTTAGAAAACAGAACATTTTAAAATTACTATTTGCAGCTTGGGACTTATTCAGTACAGAATTTGCTTTAAAAAACCCTCAGAAACTAATACTATAATATGTGCAGAAATATTATCTTCTGAACAGAAAATGCTGTAGTTAGGGACACATACTGCACAAAATTCACATTCTTTTTAACTCAGAAAACAGAATTTTCTATACAGAAAATAATGCTGTTTCCTTTACATAAAATGCTATTTGACACAAAATTCATGAAATATGTAGGCATCTCCTCATCAGGCTTTCTTGACACTCAAGAAACTTGATTTTTAAAAAATTAGTTTTGATGTTTCTTTTCAAATACTCTTTTCATACCTGGACTACCTGTACTCTGTTGTCCCACGATGGATATCAGGAGTAGATAAGCACATGGTATGTACAGGGAAATATGCACAACATTCACATGTCTGGGCACATCAGAAGTAATTTCACATAACTTCAGAAACAGGCCTTTTGGGGAAGGGGGCTTTGAAGGATGGGGTAAGGCAAACTGCCACACTTGTGCATGTTTTCAAAGCATTCTGGCACAGTTTTCAGGTGCTAAATCACCTGAAAATCACCTACAAACCATGCCAGTTTTTAACGCTTGTGTCTTGTTCCTCATTAATGTCTTTTGCCATCTAGACTACACTCTGATGTTGCTTGGCCACACATGTCCTGGGTTTTATTTGTGAATAGGGGCTTCTGGGCTACACTTTCTTCATCCGTGATGGCACTCAAATCATATTGCAGGGTCAAGTGTAAAGAGGATCTTCTAAAAAAAATACTACTTAGGGGGGAAAAAAGAAAATAGCTGATAAAGTCTCATTTCTACATTTGTCAGTTGCAAGTATAGTCCATCATGAATTAATGCAAAGTGCTTCTCTTATGGCAGAAAGCACAAATTGCCTGGGAATGCACTCAAATGCCCTGGGGGAGAAAGTGTCCTCCTAATAATAGGAATGTATTCTGTATTATCCCTGGGATGCCTTTCTTTAAGTGTACACAGAGGAAGTAGTTCAGGCAGATGAAGAAGTGGTTGTCCACTAAGGTAAATTATTGTACTGGCTCCATCACTGTGGCAATGGAAACTGATTGTGTGGCACATTCTGGGCATGGGGGGGGGGGGAGGTCATCTCAAGGGGTCAACCTACGTCTGGGCTGGAGCATTCCATATTTCTGGTGGTTCACCTGACTTTAAGTAAAATAAAATAAATATGAAATAAAATATTTTTCACATTAAATATCATGGGGAAAAGGTTGGTAACTTATGTTTTCCACTGTTGTGTGAACTTCTTTTTGGAGAGCATTAAAATATGTGACCCCTCTAGTTTTGGAGAGCCTCCAAATCAGTGTTGGAAGACATGCTTTTCAGGCAATAGGTCAAAACTTTGTGTGCTAGAAATGCAACTTCAGTCAAATGTTATCTTCACATTACTGCCTCCTGCTGGCTATTTCAAAAATGTACTTAGACAGAGTATGATGCCTAGCATGCTTCTGAACAGGCTTCACACACACAAACACTAAAGCTTTTCCTTTATCTAGTCATAGAAAGCAATGCGCAAACATTGCCAACTAATGAAACTAAGCAATGAATCTATCATGTATCAACTAACTTTCAGGTGCCTGCAGTCATAAAGAGATGTTTCCCTCCTTCTCCCTCTTCTGTTCCTCTTCAGTTTTGTCAGAGATGGTGATGTGTCACAGATTGGTACAGATTCTCTTCACACACCCTTTCCCATTTGCCATTAGAGAGATGGAGTATTTAGTATAAATGGGCCCTGGTTTAGTACCATGACTACCGTGGATATGAAAATCTGTGGATGCTCAAATTCCGTTAAATGCAATGGCATAGTAGAGTCCTGGCTCCTCCCAGATACAACAAAAGTTGACTATCAACTAGTGGAAAAATCATACTATGAGGCCATTCAGATGATGAAGAAAACTCCATAGATGGAATGGCACTGAAAAGGAAAGTGTCCTTTCCTTAGAGGTCTCCCACTTTATAACTGAAGGCATTGTCACCTGAAGAAGAGATGACTTCAACTTTCAAGTAGATTAATGTGGGGAAAACACATGTCTGTCTGGCCCATAAATCACAGCTCTATTACTGTTGTTTTTAAAAAGTAACAGCAGTAATAACTTTCTTGCATGTCTTCTAAAACTATATTGAAGAAAAGAAAAGAACATGTTAATTAATGATGAAAAATTTAGATTTGAAATCTGTCTTCAGTAGTTTTTTTATTGGCCTTTTGGCTGCTAAAGCAAAAACTTTCTGGAAATAGAACACAGTATCCATGGTGATAATATAGTTCAAGTGAGAAAGAAACCTCTTTCTTTCTTTCTTTCTTTCTTAAAAAAAACTGTGTTTATTTATTCATTCATTGACTTTCAACACACTAATCATTGAGAGGCCTGACTGGACTTTAGCATAGGAAACAAAAACTGCCTCAGAGGCTCAAACTTGCCTTTCTGATGGAAGTAATGCCTTCACTATAACTTTTTGCTCTGCCACTGAATAAAATTGCACTCAAAAGTAGAGCTTGGAGAGGTGAAGAGGTATATTTTCTACCACAGCTTTCAAAATCCCCTAGCTGCAAGGCTATTGGTTGTGTCATCTGGGGAATTCTGGAGGCTGTTGTCTTTAAAAACAAATGTTTCCAAGTTCTTCTCAAAAGCATCTATGAACCTGTGTGATGCAGCAACTAAAATAGCCAATATGATCCTAGGCTGTACCAATGGGAGTGTAGTTTCTAGTCTGAGGGAAGTAACAGTGTCAATGTATTCTGCTTTGGTCAGACCTCACCTGGAATGCTATGTTCAGTTCTGGGCACCACAGTACAAGAAGGATGTGGATAAGCTGGAACGTGTCCAGAAGAGGGCAATCAAAATGATTAAAGGTCTGGAAACCATACCCTGTCAGGAGTGGTTTAGGAAGCTGGGAAAGAAAAGCTTAAGAGTTATCATGATAGCCATGTCTAAATATTATTTAAACATTATTTAAGAAGTGGGAGGCTTATTCCTTCTATTAAAGAAGAGCTATTCTTACCTTTTCTCTTCCCCTCCTTTTCTCTTATTTTATCATCATGGGAGCAACAAATAGAGCCAGCCCTACTATTGTGCAGCGTGAGGCAACCACATGAGGCTGTAGTTGAGGGACTCCATGAAAGTTCAGCAACAATTTGCTAAATGTGCATTATTGGAAAATTTGCTTTGTTGGCTGTGCGAATTATCTAGCTTACAAACTTTCTTGTACTTGTTTGTGTGAACTTGCTAGTCTGCAAAAACTAGACGAGATCCTATAGCGTGCATTGCTGGAATTCTACATCCTCCCACTGTCCAGCATCTGTCAATTCCTAGTAGGTGCTTTTTCTGCTGTCACTTACTGGTGGGGAAGAGAGAGAAGAGGGAGACAATTCAGACTACAGAGAAGTAAATGGTCTTAGCTCTGTCGGGAAAGAAACGAAAGTGCACTCTCAAATAGAGTGAACCTGGCTTTTCCTTCCCCTTTGTGTTCATAGCAGATAGGTTTTCATGGCCTGAATTGCCTCCCACTTTCCTTTCCTTAGTGTAAGCAGCAGCAGCAGCCACTTCTGAACAAGTTTGACTTTGCCAGGCATGGGAGATTTTTGGATGGAAAACCAGGGCAAAAGACTGTCCCTCTGTGCCCTTTCCAAAAGGAACTTATGCCCATGTGAACTGTGCTTAACATGCATGTAAGTCACTAACAGGATGTTGGCCATTGACTTTTTTGGGCCATGTGTGAGGGAAAAAAACACTCCAGCATTAATTTTAAACCAATCAGCCTATTCTTACATTAAGCAGACGTTATGCACAAAATAAACTCATAATTAACACAGATTATTGAAAGCACAATGTGCCAGAGCTGAGATTTCTAGAAGGAGCTGAAGAATCTTTTCAGTGCAGTTTCATCATGCCTAAATATGTGTGTGTGTGTGTGTGTGTGTGTGGTTCCTGTTAGGGAAAACCAGGATGACTTGCTTTCCCACTCCAGGCCATTCTTTCAGTGGCAGGCAAAGGCATTTTTATTTAGACAAGCCCTTGGCATTTCAGATGTGTTGGTGCTGAAGATATTTTTATCTGACTGAGTACTGTCACTTCTTTTAAAGTTCAAATCTTTTCAAGAGTTACATTCAGCAAATGGCTTTGAACCACTTGCTTTCTTTCAGATTAACCTACCTCACAGGACTGTTGTGGGAATAAAAGGGACTGGAGAGCAGGGCAAAACAGGCAAACTGTCCTGAACCCTCTGGAAAAAATGATGGGATATGTATGTGAACTACCTCCTTACCTACCTACCTTAAGAACTAAAACTTTTGTAGTGTAAAGGGATCTTGTAGCACCTTTGAGACTAACTGAGTGAAAGACTTTGTACCATAAGCTTTCAGAGACTTGGTCTACTTCTTCAGATCCATGCATCTGAAGAAGTAGACCATGCATCTGAGGAAGTAGACGAAGAGCCTTATTGCATTATTAAATAAACCTGGAAAGCAAATGAAAAGACATGTGGTTTTTTCTCCCTCTGCATGATTCTCATTCTCTTCAGGTTGTAAAAGCATGGGAGAGCATTGTAATAGTGTCATTTTTGCAAAACAATTATTTCAGCTTGGCAAATGGGTAACTTTTATGACACTTTTACGACCATCTTCCATGGTCATCTTTTTGTTTGCTTGCCAGCTTTGTTTAATAATGCAGTAAGGCTCTAAGTCTACAGAAGCATATGCTACAATGTCTTTCACTCAGTTACTTTCAAAGGCAATACAAGATTCCTCTTTCCATGCTGATAATCCAGACCAACAGGACTGTGTCTTTGAATTACAGTTGGCCCTTCTTATACACAGATTTTTTATACACAGATACAAGCATACATGTTTTGAAAATGTTCAAAAAAAGTATAAATTTCAAATATCAAACCTTGATTTTCCGTTTTTTATAAGGGACATCATTTTGCTATGTCATTATATTTAATGGGACTTGAGCATTCACGGATTTTGTTATCCACGGGGGATCTTGGAACCAAACTCCAGCGTATAACAAGGGTCCACTGTATATACCTTTCAGGCTGTATCTTATACGTTTTGAGAGACATCTCTACACCAACACAGCCATACTTCTGTTATTCTTTGGCTGCCATTCACGTTCCCTTGTTTTCTTAAATGAACCAATATAATTTCTTTTTAAGAAAGTATAGTGGGTTAGCATGAACAGAAATGTATCTTGAATGAAAGCCTCATTTCATCACAGAATGGTATCTATCCCTCACTGCCTCCATAGTCTCAGAAAGTGATTAAATGATCTGGGTAAATAGTTCACTATAAATATTTCCATGGCAGCACACCATACAATGCTTCCCTGTGGGGTTAGCTTCTTTTTCACTCGCCCCATGCTAATGTCCCCTGCCTTACACCGATACAGCTGAATGTCTGGACCAGCTGCTTTTAAGAGTTCCTAAGTGCAGCTTCCGTTTCAGTAGATTGCCACAAACTCTCCATAGATGTGGCTTCCGTGCGTGCTGTTTTCAAAAGGGATATTCGAGAGTATTGCACAACTAGCTTTTGTGATAGATTGCAACCAAAATGAGATTCAAGTGCACGCAATTCTGGAGCTGTGAACAACAATGAAACTGAAACGTGAGGATAAATGGGAAGTAGAAGGCTCTGGCATGCGGCATTGCTTGAGTGATCTCTCTATGTTTTTAGCTGAAAAGGATGTTGCTTTGCCCACGGTGAACATGACAGAACTTTGACGAGCAATTAAAACATGGGTAACCACACAGATGTGTCTATTATTGTAGTGGCCATGCTAGTTAAGAGTCTGCTGGAGCATTCTGGATAATCTCATGGGGCTTTCAAGCTTTTATATTTCTACCACTACAAAAAAAGTCAAAATTGCCCGCAGCTAAAAAGTGGTCTGAAAGATCTAGCTTAGAAAGAAAATATTTTATACTTTTTTCCCCAGAAAAAAACACACCAATATGTTCAGAATGGGAGGACTGCAAAAAAAAAAACCCAAAAAAACCCCCCACCACGATTCATGTTTAAGCTATATTTTGTCTGAAAGACAGAAGTGACAAAAGGGAAATATTACAGCTACCTGGTATCTTTCAATGTAAGGGTTCTTGCCACAAGTGCTATTGTGAATCTTATAGAGAAATAAGAACTGGGATTTGGCCATTTAAAACATGAGGAAAACTTCTAAGATATATATTGATGCTGAGTAGATTCGTGACATCCTGCATTATTTGGACTTACACATTTTCTTGTGAATATGATAGTTCTTGTATCAGGACCAGGGGTGTAAAACCTGACTTAGTTGATTGTTGCCTAATACATGAGGCAATACATATACACACATACAAATATTTCCTCACTGTGAAATGACAATATCGTCTCTCTCTCTCTCTCTCTCTCTCTCTCTCACACACACACACACACACACACGCCTTCAGACCAGTTGAATTATGCACATTTTTAGACTGTTTTTTTACATTTCTATAAAGTACAAAAATGTGATCATGATTACCTTGTTGCATAGACTTGTAAAAGGTGTAGTAGTCAATCTGTCTATCCTTTTCTGCTTGCTGCATGCTTAACTTTGCAATGGAAAAGGGCACTCATTTTGCATAGAGACGTTTTTGTTCAAAATACTGATAGCATAATGGGGTTAAAAACTGATTCATGTCTTGCTCTGGCACTGCAAGTGAGAACTCTCATGGAGAGTGGCGAGTTCTCCACAAACTGTCTCATTGTGCTGAATAGAGACTGGGAAAATAATTTAAAAAGTATTCAAAAATTATAAAAAACAAACAAACAAATAACCTCATGTTTCTCAACTGTTGAGAAACCCTGATGAGAAGGATCCTGGACTGATAAGAATCTTTTTAATTTCAGACTTGTTCTATACAAAGCTCACACATTGTTGCATGTAGAAAACAATATATTATGTGCAGGAAACAGAATTTTTGTGCAAAAAACAACATCCCAGTGCAGAAATTAAATTTTCTGTACCGAAATATCATGTGCCAGTTATGTGCAGAATAAACCTGAAATTGTGAATAGTCTTCAAAACTGTGAAGTTTCAAAGATTTGAACCAAGAAAAAAAAAGTTACATTATGTGTTACATCCTTTGCAAAGAAAATTAGGGAAGAATTGCATCACTAGTGCCAAAGCACCCTGTCTTAACCTGAATCTCAGAAGTAGTAAGGTGATTTTTAAATAATAATAATAATAATAATAATAATAATAATAATAATAATAATAATAATA